>NW_007245951.1:113393-123473 GCF_000164805.1 Carlito syrichta
CTCGAACCCGCGGGCTCAGGCAATCCACTCACCTCAGCCTTCCAAGGCGCGGGATTACAGGCTGAGCCACCGAGCCCGGCTGTGTTTTTAATCTTGAGCCACTAAAGACAAATAATGGTGGTGCTGGTGGTGGTGGTGGTGATGCCACTACGAGGGAAAGTGGGGATAATGGGGGTGAAACTGATGATGTTGATGATAGCAGAGTTAGGGGGTGCAGAAACAGCAGAATACACATTTCCAACGACTCCAGGACATCAGAGAAAGCAAACTCAGGTAGAGGAGAAAAAGAAAACCCACAAACGTCATTTTTGCCGACACTTTTAACCGCATTGTATCTCCAGACCTGTCAGATTGAACAAGCGTGAAGAAGAACTTGTTTAGGCTTCACGTCCTCATCTCCCTTCTGTCCATCCTCTGCTGGCCTTGAACAAACGGGGCTCCCCTCACAGCAGGAAAGCAGGAGTAGGCAGTGTGTCCCGGGAGCGTGCTGGGCTCTGGGGGTGCGACGGTGCTCAGGAAAGACCCATGCGTGGTCCCATGTGGCTGCTGTTGTACTGGATGGACAGCACAGTCCAGTCATCATCACAACGCTGCACGCTCGCGCCACGGCCTGTGCATGTCCCAGAGTGCTTCTGTGTGTACGCAGCTCATTTGGACGTCAGACAGGGAGATCTCACTGGACGTGCTAGGCTGCTTCTCTGCTGCTGGTATTTGTCGTCGTCAGATCTGTAGTCTCGCTAGTCACACGGGCCCTGTGCCGAGACGGGTGTGCCGCAGGGGATAGTGCCAAGTGGGTCTTGGGCACCCACGGAGAGCTGCTTTCCGTGGGGAAACTGGCGAAGGTCAAGGGGAGGGAGAGGTCCCAGCCTGGTGCAGGGCACAAAAGAGGCACCCGTCAGACGTCAGCTTTCTTTGCTTGCTGCAAAGATTTTGAAATGAACTTTGGGTGGGTTGGACTTCGGATTTGCGTGAAGTCAAAGATCTGTAGCTTGTGTTTCCCTCTGGCGTGGGCCAATTCTTACTCAGAATGTGTTAAAGAGGCTGCGTGATGTTCTAGAGAAAGCCGACGGCGCGTACGACGCCCGGCCTCCTGCAGCGCACCAAAAGGAAGCCATCCCGGGTAGCAAGACAACGCGTGCACTTGCGTCCTTGGCACACGGCACAGCTCCGGCTGCCTCCGCAGAAGGTCATGCCGGGACACGGGCAGGGCGGTCCTCATTCTACTTCCAGCCAGCTGTTGTTCTTCAGGGTTGTCTTGGCATCTCCAGCTCTCACATTGTTGTTTGTTTTTTGTCATTTGCTCTTCTCGGGGCTGACCGGCTGCTGGCCGACGTTGCCAACGACAGAGCCCTTCGAAGACGCCCTCAAGCACCAGCCCGCGGGGCCCAGGCTGAACAAGGCCGCCTCTGTGGAGTGCATCAGCCCCGTGTCGCCCAGAGCGCCAGATGCCAGGGTGCTGGAGGAGCTGATGGCGGAGCCCTGGTACCAGGGAGAGATGAGCCGGAGGGAGGCCGAGGGGCTGCTGGCCCAGGACGGAGACTTCCTGGTCAGGAAGAGCGCCACCAACCCGGGCTCCTTCGTCCTCACGGGCATGCACAACGGCCAGGCCAAGCACCTTCTGCTCGTGGACCCCGAAGGCACGGTGAGCTCGGAGTGGGGGTGGGGCGGGGCCCCGGCGAGCACACACTGGCCCTGAAGGGTCTCCCCTTCGGCACTTGTGCTTCGGTGGGTGTCTTGAACGACCACCACACTCCCTCCTCTCTCCACAAGCACCTGCCGGGTCCCGAGTGGAGCCCGGGGACCGAGGACCCATGCCTTCAGGTAAGAGCCAGGTGCCAGGAGTCCACATTCAGGGTCCCGTGCAAGTCATAAAAAACTTGGGCAATGATCATGGTCCAGGCTGACAGCCTTGACTTTCAAGTCGTTTTTTTGGTTTTTGAGCCAGGGTTGCACCCTGCCGCCCAGGTTGGAGTACGGTGGCACAATGACAGCTCAGCTCACCGTTGTTCTGTCTCCGCCTCCTGAGTAGCTGAGACTACAGGTGCACACCACCACACCTAGCTAATTTTAAAATTTTTTGTAGAGATGAGGTCTCACTGTGTTGCCCAGTCTGGTCTCGAACCCTGGGCTCCAGCAAACCGCCCACCTTGGTCTCCTAAAGTACTGGGATCACAGGTGTGAGCCACTGTACCTGGCCTTCATGTCTTTGAAAGTGCATAAATACAGAAACTGAGAACATTTCTCTTTCAAACACATTCACAGTGGACGAGGCAGCACAGGCTTTGGGCTGTTAGGGTTGCTCTCGAATATTTCTAAAAGTTGAATCGCTGTCGATTTTATTCCATGGCTGCGAAATGTGATGAGACAGTCAGGCCTCCGTCGATCAGTCTGCTGTCTTCCCGTTTAAAGGCGTAATGCCTGGTGCCACTGAGCTTGGCTACTCCCGGATCTACTCTTGTATCCAGACAGTCCATGGGTTCGGCTAAATTTCCGTCTTCCAGTCAATGAATACATTTGACTTCACCCCAGGCATAGTCTAAGAGTTTCTAAGTTTAATCAACGCAATTCCATCAACAACCCGATCGCTGAATGGATTCCAGGAATGTTGTTTAAAACCTTTGGCTCAGTGAAACAAAAAGGCGGGCAGCGTGGTTTAACTCATAGTTGAGAACCTGGCGTTTTCTGATAGATAGGCAGGGATGCCGCCCACGGCCCCAGCTGGACTGGAACACGGCTTCCCGTCTGGGTGTGGAGGGGCTTCCCGCAGCTGCCTGGACTGGGGGCATGAACGCCTCGGCTCGCAGCCCTTCGAACACCGTCTCCGCAGCGTTCCTCCTCCTTCTTTGCCGAAGCAGCCACTCCCCATAAGTATAATGTGCATCCTGTCAGTCCACCTTCTTTACTTTTTGTCTTACATATATGTACATCTGAGAAAAAAAAAATACAGTGTTTGTGCCTTCTAGAAATTTGCGAACGTGATATTGTTCCACAAATCCCACTTCATTTCTTCCTTTCTTCCCCAACACATATTTCTGAGGACTGGCGGTGGTGCTTCTGTGTGGGCGAGTCCTGAGCACGGGGGCCTGCCTGGGGCTCCGTCGTGTACCCGGCCCAGCGTTCCCTACTGAGCCCCCCTCATCAAGGACGTCTGAGCTCCTGCAAAGCCTCATGCAGGCTTTTCTCTGTTCCTAGGGGCAGTCTCTCTGGGACAGGGGCCGGGAGCGGAGTTTTTGGTCACAGGATATACTGTATTTAATTTCATTAGGGTTTGCATTTGCTGCCAGAACGGCTGAACTACGGAGGGACACACAGCAGATACCTCCGCTCTTTCTTGATAATACCTCTCTGGTCTTGCCAGTTTGTGGGTGTAAGAAGAGAAAGGAGACCTTGTTGTCTGATTTGCAATTCGCCAGTTGCTCTTCATGAGAAAATTAGCAGGTTTCTCCCGTAAATGTTATGTTCCTACATTTTCTCCCTGTTTTTCTTTTGACGCTCTTACTGGGCTTTCTTGTTGAGAATTTTAGTGATAGAATTTCCAGGTGTCCTCTTGCCTTTTTCACTGATCGGATCCTTCTGTCTGTGCTGGTCGTCATCAAATAGGAGTCTCTCTTTGGAGTGTTGCTGAATCCATCCGTTTTTCTCTGTGGTTTATGGTTTTGAGTTTTAAGATTTTCTTCACCCACAGACCACAGAAGCATTGTATTCTATACTTTCTTCTATTGACTTTATAGTTTGATCTTTCACACTGAAGTTTTAATTCTGACTGTACTTTTGAATATGATATGAAGTAGGGGCCCAACATTTAAAAAAGGCTCCATTTGACTTCACCCTGGGCATAATCTAAGACTTGGGAAATTATCGTGGTCCAGGCTGACAGCCTTGACTTTCATGTCCTTTTTTTTGGGTTTTGAGCCAGGATTGCACTCTGCCGCCCAGGTCGGATTACAGTGGCACAACCACAGCTCAGTTCACCATTGTTCTGCCTCAGCCTCCTGAGTAGCTGAGACTACAGGTGAGCCTGTTTTTCTGTCACTGATGTTCCTTCTATGACATACTCACTTCTCTGCATCATGGGTCTGTACCTGGACTCTGTTCTGTTCTATCGGTCAGACTGTTTAGTCCTTTTATAAATGCCATACTGTTTTAATTCATATGACTTTGAAACTGTCTCAGCATATGGTGGTTTGAATCCTTTCTCCTGATTCTCCTTTTTCTGAATTGTCTAAGCGATTCTCAGCCATTTATTCTTTATTCTGATTTTAGAATCATTTGTCAAGTCACCTAAAATACAAGCTGAGATTTTTATAGGACTTGCCTTGAATGTATGTAGATTAATTTGAGGGGGAAGAGACATTTTTCAACATTAGATCATCACATCCATGAATGTGGCATATGTCTCCACCTATTAGCTGTCATTTGATAGAGTTTTAAAATGCTTTCCTGGAGTCCTTCTGTTTCCTTTATTAGGGTCATTCTGTAGAGCGTCTGCTTTTAGTCCCTGTTGTTCATGGTTCGTTATTTTGAGTTTCTTCTTCCCAACCATCACTGCTGGGGGAGAGAAATGGGGTGTGACCTTGAGCCTGGACATGTTGACGAACACAGTAGGTTTATAGGAGCATGGGTCCTGCCATTGCAAACACCGGCAGTTTTGTCTCTTGCCTCCCAAAGCCCACCCTTACCTGTGTCCTCTCCCATGATGCTGACTGGTAGGGGGGCGCCTTCAAAGGTTGACCAGGGCCAGGCACAGTGACTCAAGTCTGTAATCCCAGCACTTTGGGAGGCCAAGGTGAGAGGATTGCCTGAGCCCATGGGTTTGAGACCAGCCTGGGCGACTAGGTGAGACCACGTCTGTACATAAATCGGAAAATGTACTGGATGTGGTAGCCCACACCTGTAGTTCCACCTACTTGGAAGGCTGAGGCGGAAGGATCACCTGGGCCTAGTGGGTCGACGCTGGAGTGGCCGTGAGCATGCCACTGCACTCCAGCCTGGGCAATGGAGTGAGACTCCAACCCCCCAAAAAAAAAGTTGACCAGAAGAGGACGCCCTTGTCTGTTCCCCTGCTTGAAAGGGAATTTTGGAGGTTTTATTCTGCTAAGAAAGATGTTTGCTGTCACCTTCTGGAGATTATCCTAAAGGACTTCATTCATTCACTTACTTATTAATTCACTCAACAGCTAGATATCACATGATTGAATGCATCCTAAGTTCAGACATTGTTTTTTGGTACCCAGGATGCTTCTGTGAACCAGTTTGAAACAGAAAGCTCTGCTCTCATGGAACTTAGAGATATGAATCATCTCCTTATTTGGATTATGTATAGGTATTGAACTCTAGCAGACACTTCTCCGGCGTCTTCTGAGGTAAAAATGCGGTTTTTAAAATCTACCAGCCTGGAGAATTATGGAGCTATATTTTTCTGGTGTCGTCAACTGTGCTCCATCTTGACGTAGTAATTGTGAAATACCGTGTCGGATTTGGGAACTGAGTATTTTTTTTAGGGTTTTTTGGAGTCAGTTCACAAGTGAAATCCACCTTAGCCGTCTCTGCTGCATCTGCCTGAATGTGCTCATCTGGTGTGGGCTTCGAGGTGATCTGGTTGCGCTCACCTCTTCCAAGGAGCCGGGCTCCCTCCAGGTTGGGCTTCTCTGATAAGCTTCCCAAACCTTCTCTTGGAAATGGAGATCCCCTGGATGTGCTCTGTTTCTGCATCCTGAGACTGAGATTTGCCTTGAAGGCCTTACCCCAGCAAACATCTGCTCCCTTGCCATTCGCTTGTGACTTGTCTCCTTCCTCCCCCACGCCACGCTCCGTGAGGGAGGCCATCTTGTGCCGGACAGCAGCACATAGTCGGTGTTCAGCGAGCCCTTGACGGACCCACATGTAGACCAGCCTGGACTTCTGCAGGGCAGGGGCTGAGCCTACAGAGGGGGTAGGGCGCTGCGGGTCACACACTGCCAGCAGACGTAGAAGCACAAAGTTTTCTGGGTGGAATCAGCCTGGCGTCGTCTCCATTTGCACAGACCATCTAGCGGTCCAGTGTGGCTGTTGGCAAATAAGAATTGGAGGGAAAATACTCAAGCGATTTTATGAGAATGTAAATATTTCAGTTGAAAATTTTAGATGTTTACAGGAATGAAAACTTTTAATATATTTAGATATGTCATCTTATTGACCACAGTTATTAACTTTTTTGTTCACTTAGTCTGCCTAGACCAAAAGCCATGTAGTCTTTTTTTTTGAGGCTATATATTTTTTAATGTTTTGCTTTACTGAGGTACAATTTATAATTTCACAAATTAATGAGAATTAAACCATTATAATAAAAGTAACTCATTTTAATTTTACACTTTGATGCGTTTTCATAATTCCACACAACCTTGTAACTTTCATAACATTCAAGATATAACAGTACAATCACCCTAAAACATTTCCTGGTACTTCTTTGCTTTGTAGTCAATATTGTCTCCCAACTCCCAGACCAGACAGTCACGGATCCTCTTTCTATTACTAGTTTTGCCAATTTTGGATATTCATATAACAAAGTATTTATACTTTTGAGTTTGACCTGTCTTTCACTTGCCGCCCATCAAAACAGGACTTGATAAAAAAATGTGGTTCATATACATGATGGAATATTATGCAGCCATAAAGCAGAACAAAATCATGGGCTTCCCAGCAACCTGAATGGACTTAGAGTCTATAATACTAAGTGATCTTTTACAGAAACAAAGAACTGCATATCACATATTCTCATAAGTGAACCTTGGAGAATTATTGTAATACTGTGAGAAAAGTATTGACAGTAGCGGGAAACTGTCTTGGGGGGGCATACCTCATCAACAAGGGTACCTGCATAATGAACATTTGTACACCTAACCCTGAATTGTACCCCACATCTTTAAAATAAAAAAAAAGTTAAAAGGAAAAAAAGTTACCTTTTTTTTTCAGTTGAGATCTCACTCTGTCACCCAGGCTGGAGGACAGTGTCATGACCACAGATCGCCACAACCTTGACCTCCTGGGCTCAGATGATCCTTCTGTCTCAGCCTTCTGAGTACCTGGGACTATAGGCATGCACCACTATGCCCAGCTAATTTTTTATTTTTGTAGAGACAGGGTCTCACTGTGTTGTCTAAGCTGGTCTTGAACTCCTGGATTCAAGTGATCCTCTCACCTCAGCCTCCCAAAGTGCTGGGATTACAGACGTGAGCCACTGCACTTGGCCTCTATACTGCTAATAACATGTTTATTATACATTGCAAACTAGTATCAAGATAATGTAGCTGACAAGGAGGCTCTGAATTTGTGGTAATAAGCTTAAACCAGGTGTCTAAGCAAGCTGATACCCAAAGCTGTGCCATTCATACAATTTTAATTTTGGAGGAGAAATCTGCGGTACCGTTGGGAAAATGTGTTAAGTCATACCTACTAATGGCTGTTCTTTGGGGGAATGTTTTGCTGGATCTGCTTGTCTCGTTCAATCGCTCCTATGGAGGACAGCTTTAGCTGACAAAGAAAATGGAAATGAAAGATTTAATTAAACATCTAACATTGCATCCTTGCTGCGAGGACACCAAGATAGGCGATGAACACATTCTCTTCAATATTTATTCATGTGATTTTCATGGTAATTGGTTGGTCCCTGACTATAAAGGGGAAACTTGGCAGAGAGCCGATTACTCAGAGAAATAAGGACGCAAAGCAGTTCTGTGTCTAAATTTTCTCCCGAGTAGACCGAGCTTTGTGCCTTTCCCCTGTGTGCTGAAATCGCTGGGAACGCAGTGCGAGCTGCCTGGGGCATCTTCTGAGCTCTGCTAGGAAACTGTCCAGAATACCGACCCCAAAATACTGCTGGAAAGAGCCCATGGCTGGGTCTCCGGGAGAAGCCTCCTAGGTGGAGCCCGGCACACTTTTCTTTTCAAGATCTTCAGAATCATTTAGTCAGCCCTCTTGTGTCTAAAATTACCCCGAGTCGCTTGCCAGGGATTCATCCTTCAGGCCTTGAGGGACTAGCCTAGCAAGGCTGACACTGCTTGCATTTGAACGTGTGGCCACCACACCAGCCTGCAGGGCTCCATTTCATGGCCTCAGGTTATTGCGCATTCTAGATTACGCTGGGACTTTTGTTCCTAGGGCCAGCAAAACAGCAATAGTCCAACACCCCCACTTTTACTGGGTGTTTATTTTTATCCTGAGAGTAGTTAAGAAAACAAAAAGTCCTGTGAGCCTTCCACTGCATATCCTGTAGTTATTTTCAAATTCCCCCTGTATCACTCTAGGCTGTGCTGCAGTAACAAGTAAGATCTGAGTTCTCAGTGGCTTGAGCCGCCCCCACAGCATGTCCTGTGCTTGTCACGCGGCCCCACAGGACCCGCTGGCCCTTGGATGTCTCAGGATCCCGGTGCTGTCTCCTGGGTCCACCTTCTCAACACCGAGGCTCAAGGCCCTCCTTGCGGAAGGGACTCACACCAAACCCCTTCTGCCCACCAGTGCCATCCTGTCTACAAGGAGGCTGAGAAATGCCCAGAGGAACGTCAAGCATTTGGCCAACAAGCCTGTCTCTGCAACATGCATTTTAAGTGGTTGTCAATGCAACACCAAAAATAAAACCAATAACATGCAACAGAAAGGATTTATAGGAAAGCACCCCTCCTTCCACCCCCGTTCTCCTCAGTTCTCCTCACCCCATTCCTAAGAGACAGGCATTGCTGACAATCTCTCTTCAGAGTCCTCCTGACAGGAACACCAGTCCCCAAGGGATGTGCCTGAATTGCCATTCATTGACTGAAGAGTTTCAGGCCTCCTTTCTTGGTGATGCAAAAGGTTTAGCTCACATTTGCCACTCCTTTGGATCTTGACAGCTTTCACCCTGTCTAGCAGTGGCTGGCCTTTCACCTTTGGCTGCAGTGCACTTCCTTAGGCTGTCTGCATGAGGTCGCAGTGTGGTGGGTTCCTCCCCGACCTGTGGGGCCCATGGGATGCACCTGTCCCACCCCACTGACGTTCTGGAGTGTTCTTTGAAAGTATAGCGTGGAGAACTTTTTTCCTGGGAATCACTCCTTCACTCCTGAGCCCTTGAGCACGAGTTTTCCACCAAAGAGCACTGCCCGCATTGCCCAGCACAGCCCTCCACATGGAGATTGTGCTGGACGCCCATGGCCATCGAGTCCTCCAGGACCCATCCACGTCTCACCAGCTGTGCCCAGCAATGTCCTTATCAGAAAAGGATCCGGGTCAGAACCCCACGCTGCTCTCTCTGGTCTCCGCCAGCCTGGGCAGTGCTGGGATCAGGCCCTCCTGATACCTCCTCACTCTTGGTTCTGGTCTGGGATATGCACCCCGGCTGCTGTTGCCCAGAAATGCTGCGGTGCATGTCTTGGTGGGAATGACCCGCAGGTGTCTGTCAGGCTTCCCACCAGAGACTGACTTTCTCCCTTTTGTAATCAGTACATGGTTTGCAGGGGGTCCGGTGCCAAACCAAACCCTCGATCTGTCCATCTGCTTATTCTTGACAGTGTGGCATCCTGGCTCGCCATGCTTCGCAGCAGGGTGTCATCCATCACGTCTACCTTGTTGGCTGCTCCTTCAGGCCAGCCTGTGTCCTGGCAACACGGCCCCATCCTTGGACGCTCCTTCTTTCCGGTACAGAATCCTGCTTGGCGCGCGTCCTGCAGTCGGCTGTTTCTCCATTTCTCCCAGGGGTCCCTGGCCTGGCTCTTTCTGTGGAGAATGGGCTTTAGAAGCCAAGGTCTGGGCGCTGGACGTGCTTCTGGCTACTGGGGTCCTGGGCCCCTGTGGTAGACAGTTAGGGTATACCATGTGCATACGCACACAGTGGTGTTGATGCCTGAGTCTGCCAGTGAATCTTGGAAGCCATGGGTTCACGTGTCTTGATTCCAGCCGATGTCACAGGGTTTGTTGGAGCACCTCCCCTCCGCATGTGTAGCTCCCGTCCAGCAGAGGACACCTGACCCCGCTGCCCTTGATATCCTTGCTCGTTTGGCTGCTCCCCTGTAGGGGATCCACTCCATCCCCTGTCATGTCTGCGGTGCCCTCCTCTTTGGGGGGCCCTCTGCC
>NW_007245951.1:123742-157036 GCF_000164805.1 Carlito syrichta
CTCCCCCTCCCCCCTCCCTCTCTCCCCGCTTCCTCTCTTCCTCCTTTCACCCCTCCACTTCCGATTCCCATACCAGGCTGCCATCCTGTGGCATGGCCTCCTTACCCTGCCTGGACTCTAGGACCCTATTTGGGTGGTCGCGGCTGCCCCCTCCCCCCCTGCAGCACAGATGCCCATCTTGCTCGGCTTTTCAATGGATTTTCCAGAAGGAAAAAGAATAAAGGAGGAGGAAGGAAGACTTTTGGCCTCTTGTCATTTCTCTTCTAAGTACTACAGCATGCATCTCTACCCACAAGGACGTTAAAAAAAAATCACGTCATTGTTATGCCCAACAAAATTAAAGATATCCAATATTCAGCCCATATCCAGCTTTTTCTAATTGTCTCAGAGTTGCTGTTTCTATTACATGTTTGTTGGAATCAGAATCCAACTGTGGTCTGCTTTTGCATTTTGTTACAGTATATACCCTAACACTCTTTTATCCTATTGCAGTTTTTCTTCCATTTTTCTTCACACTGGTGATTTATTTTTTAAAGCTAGACGTTTATCTGAGGAATTCCCCTGAATATGATTGGGCTCTTGCTTTCTGGTGGTACTGTTCAATGTGCTCCTCTGTTCCCTGACTTTTCTACAAGCCTGCAGCTACAGAGATTTCTTTTACATAGCTTCACTGAGATAGAGTCAGCACTGGGCACTCATTGAAAGTGTACCTCTCAGTGGATTCAGTGGATTCACAGCCATGTACTGCGTCACTACCACCGTCGATTTTAGAACGTTTTCTTCACCATAAAAGAAACGCCAGCCATTTAGTGCTCACTCTGTGTCTTCCACCCTCCTCCCTCACTCAGCCCTCAGGAATCATTCATCTATTTTCTGTCTCCATAGATTTTTCCCATTCTGGACTTGACTTTAATATGAATAGAATAATATAACATATGGTCTTTTGTGACTAGTTTCTTTCACTTAGCATAATGTTTCCAAGATGCACTCAAGTCATAGCATGTATCAAGACTTCCTTCTTTTCACAGTTGGGTAAAGCTTTTTGTGTGAAGATACCACATTTTATTTTCTTATTCATCTGTTGATGACACTTGGGTTGTATCCACCTTTCAGCTATTGTGAATAGTGCTGCTATGACTATTTGTGTATAAGCTTTTGTGTGGACATATGTTTTCATTTCTGTTGGATATATATAGTTAGGAGTGGAATCGCTGGGTCATATGGTAACTCTCTATTTAATTGTTTGAGGAGCTGCCAGACTGTTTCCCAAAGTGGCTGCACCATTTCATGTTCCTACCAGCAAGCAGCACAGGAAGGTTCTGATTTCTCCACACCCTCTCCAATACTTGTTATCATCTGATTTTGGATTCTAGTCATCATAGTGGTTGTGAAGTATCTCATAGCATCTCATTGCAGTTTTTTGTTTGCATTTCCCTGATGAAAAATAACATTGAACACTGCTTCATTTGCTTATTGACCATTTTTATATCTTCCTTATGGAAAAGTATATTCAGATTTTTTGCCCACTTGTGTTAATCTGGTTGTCTTTTATTATTGAATTGTAAGGGTTCTTGTAATATTCTAGATAGAAGTTTCTTATCACATATATGATATGCAAATATTTTCTCCTGTTCTATAGATTGTCTTTTCACTTCCTTGATGATGTCTTTTGAAGCATGGAAGTTTTCAATCTGGTAGATTTCAGTGTTTCTTACTTTTGAGTGCAGCCTTTGTTGTCATGTCTAAAAATCTTGTGTGAAGTCCAAGGTCATGAAAATTCACTCCTATGTTTTCTTCTGTGAGTTCTGTAGTTTTAGTTCTTGCATAGGTCTTGAATCGAGTTTGAATTAGTGTGTACATACCGTGTGAATTAGTGCTTCCACTTTATTCTTCGCTTCCACTTTATTCAACTGGATATGTGGATATCCAGTTGTCTCCATGTCATTTGTTGAAAAGACGGTTTGTTCTTTCTGCACTGAATGGTCCTGCCACCATTGTTGACAATTGGTTGACCTTAGATGTAGAGTTGCATTTTGAATCCTCAAGTCTGTTCCATGGACCTATGTGTCTATCCTTATACCAGTATCACACTGTTTTGATTACCATTGCTTTATGTGAAAATTTTAAATCAGAAAGTTCCCCAACTCTGTTCTTTTTTTTTTTTCCAGGATCGTTTTAGTAATTTGGGGCTCCTGCAGTTTTGTATGAATTTTAGAATAAGCTTGCTGATTTCTACAAAGAAGTCAGCTGTGATTCTGATAAGGATTATATTGAATCCATAGATCAGTTTATGGACTATTGATATCTTAACAATATTAAGTCTTCCAATTCATGAAAATGAGATGCTTTCCTATTTATTTAGGTCTTTCTAAAAATTTATTTTGACAATGTTTTGTAGTTTTCAGAGTATAAGTTATGTATTTCTTTTGTTACATTTATTCCCAAGTATTTTATTTTGAGAATCTCATGTAATGGAATTGTTTTCTCAATTTCATTTTCATACTGCTCATTGCATGTACATATGATAATTTCTATATATAAATAGAATTGCTTTGTATATACTGATCTTGTATCCTGCAAACTTTCTGAAGTCGTTTATTAGTCCTAATAGTTTCTAGTGGATTTCTTTGGGTTTTCTGTGTATATGATTATGTCATCTGAAAATACAGATATTTTTACTTTTTTCTTTCCAAGCCGGATGCCTTTATTTTTTAATAATACCTAATTACCCTGATTAAAACATCCAGTACAACAATAAATAGAAGTGGCAGGAAGAGATATCCTTGTTTTCTCACTGATCTTAGGAGAAAAGCATCTCATTTTTCATCATTAAGTATGATTTTAGCATTGGGCTTTTCATAGAGTCCCTTTCTTAGACTGAGAATATTCCTTTTTACTTATAGTTTGTTGAGTGTTTTTAACATGGAAGAGTATTGGATTTTGTTAAATGCTTTTCTGTGTCTACTGAGATGATCTGTGGTTTTTGCTTTTTATATTATTATGATGTATTGCATTAACTGATTTTCAGATGTTGAACCAACCTTGCATTCCTGGGATAAATTTCACTTGGTCATGGTATATAATTCTTCTTATATGTTGCTGGACTTTGTTTACCAGTATTTTGTTGAGATTTTTTTTTCCATCCATATTCATAAGAGCTATTAGTCTATAGGTTTTTGGGTTTTTTTTTTTTTTCTTGTGGCATTTTTGTCTGGTTTTGGTATCAGGGTAATATTGGCCTTGGAGTTGTGAAGTATTCTTTTCTTTTATTTCTCGGAAGAGTTTGTGAAAATTTCATATTAATTCTTTATGTTTGTGGGCAATTAAAAAAATTATTGATTCTCTTCACTTGTAGGTCTATCAAGAATGTCTATTTCTTCATGAGTCAGTATTGGTAATTTGTGTCTTTCTTGTAATTTTTCTATTTCGTCTAAGTATCATATTGGTTAGTACATATATTCTGTTGATGCGTGGAATGTTTTCTAAGTATCTACCCGGTCTAGTGGGTTTGTGGTGTTTTTCAAGTTTTCTGTTTCCTTCTGCTTAGTTGTTCTATCCATTATTAAAAGTGGGGTATTGTAGTCTCTTACTATTATTGTCGAATTATCTATTTCTCCTTTACTTCTGTCATTTTAAAAATATATTTTAGTGTTCTGCTATTAAGTACATATGTTTATGACTGTTATATTTTCCTGATGGAGTGACTTTTTATTAACATGAAATGTCCCTCTTTAGTAGCATTTTTGTTGTTGTTTTAAAATCTATTTTGTTTGATATTAGTACATCCACTCCAGCTTTCTTGTGGTTGCTATTTGCATGATATATCTCTTTCTGTCCTTTTACTATTTGTTTTATTTTAGCCATTCTGACAACCTCTGCCTTCTGATTGCATTGTTTAATCCATTCATATTTAATGTTATTTTCATATAGTTGTATTTACATGTCATTTGACTTTTTAAAAATATGCCTTATGTATTTTCTTCCTCTATTCCTTCTTTACCTTTTTTGCATTAAGTGAATATTTTATAATGTAGTGCTTTGATTTTTTAAATAATTTTTTCAGTATACTGTTAACATTTTTAAGTGGTTACCCCTTATCAGAATCAGCCTCAGATTTATACTAGCTTAATTGTTGTGATACAGAAAAACATTGCTCCTGTATAGCTCTCTTCCCTGTTCTCCCTTTGTTATTGCTGTGCATATTATATGTGCTAACGTTACAAACCCAACAATGCATTGTTATAATTACTACCTCGCCATCTGAAGTTATCTCAGCCCAATGTAGCTTTGCCTCCACTTACCTCCCTTGTACCAATATCGGAAAATATATTGCCTTTCTATATGTTAGGCTCAACTCCTTCAAAAGTAAGTGAATTGTGAAGTTTCTAACTTCCCTCTTCTTGAGAGAAGAAAGCTGTTTTCGCCACGGTTCATCTCTGTTACGTGCAGACAGACAGATACACATGAAGACAGACTTTCTCTTCTACAGTGAATTGATCGATTTCAATGCACATCCATTTCTCCAAGGGCATATTTCACTGGACTCTTGGGTGAGTCTCAGCTTGTGTGAATCCTGTAGCTTCCTCTCCTTGCGATTACTTGTGTCTGGCTAGACTGCCTCCTCAAGTGCCTTTTTCAGAGCTGGTGCATGAGCATAAGCCTTCTCATTCTTCCACGTCTGAAAATGTGTTTTCAAGACACCTCTGGTTCACAGCATGGCTGCTTGTAGTGGGGCTGTTCTGATTCCTTGTGATTACTTTTTCTGGAAATGTTTATCTCTTTCTTTTATTTTTATGTTCTGTAATGACATGGTCATGAATCTAAGAGCTCGTCGTCTGCTTCCATCCAGTGTTCCAGGGCCTCAGTGAGCCCCTTCAATTAGCTCCAAGGGGGGAGGCTGGGACCACAGCACTCGGTGTCCTAATACTGCCTGCCCCACAGAGCACGCAGTGACCAAAGACAGCACAAAGGTTGCTCACGGAGGGGCGGGCCTGGGCCCTGAACCAGGGAGGACACACCATTCCACAAACTAACCTGATACTTTCAGAAAAGCTGGCGAGGTGGAGGAAGTACCCACAGACTGCAGGAAGGGAGCTGTGTGCTCTCCCTGCCACCCACCCTGTCCGGGTGTAAACAGAGTGCTTTCAGCGCCCCCTCCGGGCCGGTAGAACACAGTGGCAGGAATTTGAAGTCTGAGAGTCTCCAGCAGCTCTGGTGTCACACAGACTCCTCCCACCCAGGAGCCAGGAAGGAGGAGGAAGGGTCCCCCCACCCCCGAGCATTCTCAGAAGCCCCGCCCACCCCAGGTCCTCCACCTAGCACCTCCACTGGCCTGCTAAGTCGTGTGACTTGTCCAAGGCCCAGGTGACCCAGTCGGCCCCTCAATTCTGTACCACGGAGCCGAGGCTGGAAGTCACCTGTCCCCCAGAACCTGGGGTCGAGGTCTGGGTCCCCTCCGCCTCTTCTTTCCAACCACCTGGGCTCTCGGTGACTGCCACACCCCTCCCCAGCATGCTGAGGTCACCTGCTGCTCAGGTCCTTCTGGAATGCCCACCTCCCCAGGGCAAGGTTAAATTACTGTTTCCCGAGCACGTCCTGGGGCCGTGCTCTGTGCTAAAGACTTCAGTCATGGAACTCAAACTGCAGTCCTGTGAAGTATGACCCTGACAACCATTTCAGGGGCAGGTCGGTCACCTGCCATGCGGGAACCCTTAGAAGGTGGCCCTTGTCACTGCGCTGGACTGCGTCTCGGGGACATGGGCAGGACCGACAGGGCTGCCCTGCTTGTGTGACCAGGGATGATGGCTTGGGACCACTGGGCCCTTGAATGTCAGTGAAGCCCCCAAGAGGGGCCCTTTGTTTCTGTTTGGAAAATGGGAGGGGCCAAATGAATTGGGAGGATGGTGTCACATTCCAATTGTCCATACAAAGTAGACCCCCAGAGCCTGAGCCATTCCTGCCCAGCAGTGAGTCTGCAGCCTCCGCAACACCTAGAACTTGCTCAGAAATGCAGATTCTCAGGTCTCACCCCAGACTTGCCAAGTCAGAGCTGGGGGTGGAGGGCTGAGCACAGCAGTCTAAGTATTCACAAGGCCTCCAGGGTCTCAGGTTGAAAACTGTGGGTCTAGTCAACAGGCCCTTTTAAAAATGAGGAAGGACATGCTAGGTACGGATGTCAAGTTAACACAGCACATTGGCAGCAGACTTGTGCCTCTGGATCAGAGGTCTTTCCTCGACGGAGTAACACCTTCTGATTCTTACCTGCTTCATCTAGCCAGTTAAGTACAGACATGGTCAAGCGAGGCGCTTCGGTGAATAAAGTCGGAAAAATTAATTTCTGCCGAATTTTTGAAAGGCAGGAAAGAATGGGCATTAAAAGAGAAACAGCCACGGGGAATGCCCGCCTCCCCCAAGCCCAGCCAGTTTTGTGGAGGTGGTGACAGCACAGAAACGGTGGGATCCATGTGACCTCGGTGGTGGATTTGGGAACTCAGAAGGAGCTTCACACTTGATAAGAGTTTACGTTCCTGCCACTTCTGAGTTGCTTCTCAGGCTCCAGCATTCCCGGTCCCAAATGGACGCAGCTCTCCTGCATGCCCCAAACGACTTGCATCTGTGTGTCGGATTTTCTCCTGCTTTCAGACTCTTTCTCAAAGGTTTAGAAACACCGTAAGCAGCTCAGGGAGACGGTGCTGATGAGCATTGTCGAGCGGGCTGCAGGGGCTCTCCTGGCTGGTGACTCCGGAAGGTCCTCGATTCTCACGCGGCACACCGGGGTGAGCTTGCCCCACCGGGAGGAAGCCGGTGTCTGCCTTTTCTCCCACAGAAGGCAAGGCTGGATGCGGCCAGCTCACGCAGAGCCCTCCAGGCCATAGGCGGCCATGGCCAGGCTGCGGACGGCAGGGGAGAGGCCGTGGGTGCTGGAGCTTGCTGCGTGTGGCACGGGCAGGGCCAGGCAGTGGAGCAGGGACACCCTCCGGGCTGCATCCAAGTCCCCTGGCATCTCCTCAAGCGGCTTCCATAGTGCCCGAGGCCCTGCAGGCTCCTGTCCCGGACCTTGGCTGGGGATGATTCTGGAGAGACTCGGGCCGCCCTGGGGTGGGGCGTGCAGTTCTCTGCTCAGCAGAGGAGACTGCGGCCGCCGCTCCAGGTGCTCAGGACCTAGCAACTCTGGTCACCAGCTTCGTGGCCCAGGAATTGAGGCGCTGACCCGCCTGCCTCAGGCCTCGGGCAGGTCGGGCGGCTTGGCGGCCCAGAGGTGCTTCTGGGTGCGAGAACCACCTCCCTGTCCTGCGCTGGAAACCCCGGGGCTGGCGGGGCTCCTGGGAGTGCTCAGGGGCTGCCTCCATTCTCCTTGTTCCTGGGGGAGTCTGCGTGGCTCATGCCAGGGCAAGGAGGAGCATGTTCTAGACGGTAACACCAGACGACGTTGAAGCTGCCTTCCAGCTCTCAAACTGCAGATTCCCACCGCTGTGTTGTCAGCCTCAGAGGGACACTGGAGGCCCTGAGTTTGTCCCTGAACCTCTCTTGGGAGGGCCCAGGCAGGCGAACCTGGGCCGGGGCTCCCCCCGGATGGTGGCAGGGAGAGCGCTCTGCCCCCTTCCTGCAGTGCCCGGGCCTTCCTGCGCCCCCGCCAGCGTTTACGAAAGCATCGGGTTAGTTGTGCGGACGACCGTGTCCTCCCTGGCTCGGGGCCTGTCCCCGGGCCCTCCCCGCTGCGAGACAGTTGGGTGCTGTCTCTGGTCGCTGTGGGCTCTGCAGGGACACTGGGTGCGTTGGGACATCGAGTGCGGTGGGCCCGGCCTCCCCTCTTGGAGCTGGGGCAGACCTCTCTGTGGTTTCTCCAGCAATGACTCCCCACATGACATCCGGGAGGCCTCAGGGAGGTGGCACACCTCCCAGGGCAGCCTGGCTTTTACCTGAGCTGGGAGACTCCGCTCTACATGGGTGCAGAATGTTTTTAAGGGGGGCATGGACCACCTAGTATTTGTTCCGAGCGGCTGGAACAGAAGTCACAGACCAACACTGCTGGAATAACGTGTTCCAAAGGGCTGGGCCAGCCATCCCATCGCCTGCACAGAACAGAAGCTCCGTGCAGTGACACTGTGAGGTCCAACCTGACCTGCAGCCCAGCGGGTCACGACCCACGCCCCCTGCATCTCCCTGAGCCCTGAGTGTCCCCGTAAGGTTCAGTGCGCCCCAGAGGGCAGGGCCTTCCCCTAATTCCTCCACCCCTGGGCGCGCACTCACTCCCCCCGGCCCACAGACTGGTACCTGCTCATGGCTTGGTAGGCAACGGGCCGCAGAGCAGTTGAGCAGCCAGCCAGGGAGTAAAGCTTCTCCTGTGTTTTCTGCCGCTCCCCATCGCGCCGTGACCCCTCGAGCTCAGCTTCCTGTCAGATTAGTGGCAGCATCAGATGCTCGTAGGGGCGCAAACCCTACCGTGACTGGGGCTTTCAAGGGATACAGGCTGCATGCTCCTTATGAGAATCTAATGTCTGATGAAAGACGCTGTCCCCCTCCCTGTCCGGGGAAAACTTGTCTTCCACGAAACTGATCCCTGATGCCGAAAAGACTGGGGACTGCTGGCCTACAGGTCATGCAGGTTCAAAGCCCCATGCAGTCTGGCCCAGACACGCCCACATCCTTCCAACACTCCCAGGAGCCCCGCCCTACCCCGGGCATGAGCACTGACCCCAGCCCGGCTCAGCCACCGCTGGTGGAGGAGACGCAGAGGCGGTGCCCCCCACCTCACATGCCGCTCACGGAACCACGTCCTGAGGTCAGCCCACCACACTCTGCCCCTGGCCGGCACCTCCCGCTGCGCGTGAGGGCTGTTTTCTGCCAGTGCCCAGAGGGGCTTCTGGGAGGATGACCTTCTCGACTCATTTCATCCCAGGTGACACTCAGTGGCCCCCTGGGTCCTGGCGCCAGAAGCTGCCACCAGCCCCCCACCCTGCCTTGAACCTAGACGTGGGCCGTGGTCAGAGAAGGGGCCCTTGACTCCCTGCCAGCCACCTGGGAACCGCGAGGGGTGCCCAGGAGGAAGGACGGCAATGCCAGGTCAGAGCTGCAGTGGTCCAAGGCCCCGGGGCCTCCGCACCCCAAGGTTACCTGCCACACAACCTGCAGCGGCCTCCCATGCTTCTCCCTCAGAGCAGCCCTCACCCTTCCCGTCTCCCTCTCTCATCTTAGCCCATCACACCCAGTTGTTCACTGTGAAAGTCTAGCCCCACCCGACATTCTCTAGCTGAACATCTAGCCTGTTCTTTTTGGTTTTCAACTGGACTTTATTTAGTGCCATTTAATGAATCGTTCATCAACACTGTCAACTGACATCTTGACAATATTGAGCCTTCCTATCCATAAGTGAGAGTCTTCGTTTATTTAGTTCTTTGATTTCTTTTTTTCAGGCTTTTGTAGTTTTCCTCATATGGATCTTATACAGATTTTGTTAGATTTAACGTATCTCACTTAGGGGGTGCTAATATAAATTGCATTTTACATTTTAAATAATTCCATGTGCTCATGGTGGGTATCGAGGAAAGTGGTTGACTTCCATACTTAGCTTGTATCCTGTACCTTACTAGAGTTGCTTGTTAGTGCAAGGAGCATTTTTTGGTAGATTCTTTCCTACTTTCCTCACAAATAATCCTGCCATCTATGAGCAAAGGCGGTTTCAGTTTTTTCTTCCTGATCAGTAGACCTTTAGCTAGGACTTTGGTGCCATATTGAAAAGTGAGGAGAGGGGCCCTCTTTGCCTTCTTCTTGGTCGTGAGTTTCTCACTATGGGGGATGATGTGAACTGTGGGTTTTTTGGTAGATGGTCTTCATCAAGTTGAGGAACTACCCCTCTCTTCCTGCTTTATTTAGAGTTTTCTTTTATGACCATGAATGGGTGTTGGATCTTGGCAACTGCTTCGTCTGTGTCTGTTGAGATGATCGTGTGGTTTTTCTTCTTTTGCTTGTGGACATGATGGATAAAGGCAATTGATTTCCAAATATTGAGCCAACCTTGCACGCCTGAGATAAATCCCATTTGGTCATGGTGTATAACTCTTTTTATACATTGTTGTGTTCAACTTGCCCGTGTTTTATCAAACATTTCATTATCTATGTTCATGACAGATATTGAGCCATAGTTTTCTAATAATGCCTTTGTCTGATTTTTGTATGAAGGTAATGCTGGCTTCATAAAATGAGTTAGGAGGTATTGTCTCTGATTCTGTCTTCTGAGAGAGATTGTGGAGAATTGGAAACAATTCTGCTTTCAGCGTTTGGTAGAATTCACCAGTGAACCCATCTGGGCCTAGCATTTCTTGTTTTGGGAGATTATTAATTATTGGCTCTACTCCCTTAATAGATATAGGCCTGTTCAGATGGTCAGCTTCTTCCTGTGTGCATTTTGGCCGATTGTGTCTTTCAAGGAATTGGACCAGTGTGTCATCTAGGGCAGCGGTCCCCCACCTTTTGGACACCAGGGACCAGTTTTGTGGAAGACGATCTTTCCACAGACCTAGGGGCGGGGGGGTGGTTTGGGGATGATTCAAGCTTATTATATTCATTGTGTACTTTATTTCTATTATTGTTACATTGTAATACATAAAGAAATAATTATACAACTTACCATCATGCAGAATCAGTGGGAGCCCTGAGCTTGTTTTCCAGCAACTAGACGGTCCCATCCGGGGGTGATGGGAGGCTATGTGTTACTTGTGTCCAGTCTCCTGTGTCATCTCGTTTGGGTGACTGTCGCTGCAGAAAACGTGCTTCACAAAGACAGGATGTTGGAAGTGGAAGCAGGCTTCTCAGTGCTTTTGTGGCGATCTCAGGATATCCTGCCTTGACTAATCCAGGACGAATGGAGACGAAGTCATCTCAGACATACTTTTAAGGCCACCCTCACCGGCGATCTCAAGTAGTTGATCCTCTCCTAGCACGAACAAAGTCGGCTCACCTGGCTTTTTCACAGATGGACCGCAGGTCCGTTTCTTCCCAACTCAGGGGTCTTCTGTGTCTGGAAAGTCATGCTCAGACCCTTCGGAAAGCCAAGATCTGTGATCACGCACCAGCTGGGAGAAGAAGGCCCTGGCTCGGTCTCTTTCAAAATCTCTGCTCATGTTTGAAACATGGCGAGGATCTCAGTGTTCACGCATCGCCCCCATAATTCCAGTTTGGCTGTGAACATACTCACTCTATCTGCTGACTTGAACACAGCTGTCGTTTTCTCCTGAAGTGACAGATTGAATTCATTGAGCAGGTTGTCACACAGGTAAGCAAGTTTTGTGACCCATTCTGTGTCGCTGAAATGTGACTGTTTTTCTAAACGACGTCTCTGGAGCGGCTCTCGTAACTCGGAAACCCTGGTCAGTGACCTAACTTAGAAAGCCATCTCACTTCTGCGGGTGAGAGAAGTCATGTGTGCTCTGCACCCTTTTTCTCAGAGTTGTACAAACAGATGTGAGTTGCGGGCATGTAGGACTGCAATGTGGTTGGTCATTTGAATCCTGCAAAACATTGTGAAGTTCAGGTGACATTTTCAGCTAGCCAGCATTTCTCTGTAGATGACACAGTGCATAGACTCACATTCAGAAGCGGCCTCTTTGACTCAAGCAGTGAAACTAAAAAGCCATTCAATCATGGTAGCCACTCCGTCCGTACATGCACCAACACAAGATGACCCATTCAGTTTCCCTGATATGTGCTCATTCAAAGACTCGAATAGTTCTGCAGCTACGGTGTTGGCTGGTGAAAGAAACAAAAAAGTGCAGATGACATAGCCTCATACACATCCTCCTGAAAATATTTCACACGAAAACAAGCATTATCGCCTTGTCCATGTCGGAGGACTCCTCAACCGGACCACACACCCCGGTGACTCATTCATCCTCTCTGACAGTAGTGGCTCCATATCTTCTGCTATTTCACCAATTTGTCTAGTTATGCTGGTTGCTGAAAGAAGAACACACACCACCTTTTGAACTGCCACCTCTCCTAAAAGTTCACAACAAATATCCTTAGCAGCAGGCAGACTCCTCATTGGGTCTTTCCCCCTTTCCAAAGAAGCTCTCCGGTGACGTTTGTCTTCTACTCATTTTGGCTAGGGTTAGCTTGTGGGCTCACCAAAACTGTGACTGAGACAAGTGCACAGTGCGGAAAAGAGGTGCGAGTGGCAGTGGTAAATAAAATAATGGGCTGTCCACACATGGCCTAGAATAAGACTGGATTCTGACTGAAGCCAGCCACCAGCTGCAGCTGTACCACTGAAGTCTGTCAGCTCGCTTGCCACTCAGGGATGAGGTTTCGATATGGGTCTGCAAACAACTGCTGCATTGTGGCCTCTGGGAGTCACGCCCCACTGCTCAGGCTCTGCTGCCTTCGCAGCCGCTCCCAGTGCTGGCATCCCCACCCCAGCTCCACCCTAGCTCCACCCCAGATCATCAGGCATTTGATTCTCATAAGGAGCTGCGACCTCGATCCCTGGCATGCGCAGTTCACAGTAGGGTTCATGCTCCTGTGAGAATCTAATGCTGCTGCTGGTCTGACAGGAGGCGGAGCTCAGGGCGGTGACGCAAGCAAGGGGCGTGGCTACACACACAGAGGAAACCCGGCTCTCTCACTTGCCCCTCACCGCCTGCCGTGTAGCCTGGTTCCTCATAGGCCACAGACTGGGACTGGTTGATGGCCTGGGGATTGAGGACCCCAGTCGAGGTTATCCGATTTACAGGCTTAGTCGTTCATAGTCCAGATAACCCTTGACTTGGATGAAGTTACATCCCAATAAGCCCTCGTAAATGGAAAATATTGCAAGTTAAGTGCAAATAATAACCTAATGAACCCCGTATAATGTGAGGTTCCTCTATTGTCCTTTTAATGTCCATGGGATCTGTTGTGGTGTCTCCTCTTTCATTTATGACATTCATAATTTTGATAGCTTTTTTTTCTTAGCCTGGCTAGACACGTATCAATCTTACTGGTGTTTTCAAAGAACCAGCTTTTGGTTTCGTTGATTTTTTTTTTCTCTATTGATTTCCTCTTTTTGATTTTATTGATTGCTGCTTGAATTTTTATCATCTCTTTCCTTCTTCTTACCTTAATTTGCTCTTTTACTAGTTTCCTAAGGCAGAGCTTATATTATTAATTTCACACCTTCCTCTTTCTTTTTTGAGTTGGGGTCTCACTATGTCTTCTAATATATACATACGTTATTCTGTTCTGTGGCCTGACTGGAATGAAGCTTTTCCTCTTGACTTATACTTTCTCTTTGCTAGGCCAGGCCTCACCCAACTGTCTGGGGTTAACATTCCATGGGTCTTCACTGTAGCAGAATCCCTCCAGGTATCTGGAACCTAGGTTTATTCTGGCTACAGGGGGGTTTTTATCAGCCAGTTGTCATTTCTTTTGCACAACAGGTGGGTCCACACTGATAGTTCTGCAAGTTCACTGGGCAGGAGCCAGATGGAGTTTTAGCAAGTATTTACAGGAAAGAAGGAACTGGACGCTCCATTCCTTTAGGCAGTAAATAGACATGACTTACCTCCTCTGGTGGCTTGGTCTACATGCACGTGTGTTTATGTGGGCCAGCCTGCACCCTGTGAAGAGGTTAACTGGGGGTTCTCGGCCTTAGCAGCACATTGGAATCACTGGGGACCCTAAGATGTCTCATCCCTGCATTCTTCTGGAATTGGCCTGTGCTGGACCTGGCCCTGGGGTTACTGAAAGCTCCTCAGGTCATTACAACAGTAGCCTGGGCTGAGACTGTCCCAGACACTTCCTATCACAAACTCTCCTCCATTCGCCCTAACCCCCCAGAACTGGCATGAGTAATCGCCGTAAGAAATGGGAGTAGAGCCCACAGACCCCTGTGGGGATGCAGGAGGTTGGACAGATTTCTGGGAGTGATCCCAGAAGGGGAGCAGGAGAGGGAGGTGAGGAGGTGGTCCTGGCTGCTGAAGGTGAAGAAGGCTCTGCCCACAGGGCAGGGGGCTGAGACATTCCAGAGCTCAGTCTCTGGGGACCGACAGATGAAACGGACTCAGTGGACTGGCCGTCGCTACTGACCAGG
This sequence comes from Carlito syrichta, assembly GCF_000164805.1. NCBI lineage: Eukaryota > Metazoa > Chordata > Mammalia > Primates > Tarsiidae > Carlito > Carlito syrichta. The sequence continues at coordinate 137,808 of NW_007245951.1, forward strand.
TTCTCTGCAGACAGCATCTCTAATGCTTGGGGAGCCCCTGGTCCTTCCTCTCTCCTTTTGGAATCGACTCAAGTGGCCTGGCTGACTCCAGGTGCGGGAGGCCCTGGTCCCTCCCCATCCCCTGCTGCCCGACTCAGGTGGCCTGGCTGACTCCAAGTGGGGGAGTCCTGGTCCCTTTCTCTGACTCAAGTGGCCTGGTGGACTCCAGGCGAGGAGTCCTGTCCCCTCCCCACCGCCTTCTGAGTTGACTCAGGTGGCCTGGCGGACTCCAGAGGGGGGAGTCCTGGTCCCCTCCTCATCCCCTTCTGACCTGACTCAGGTGGCCTGGCGGACCCCAGGCAGAACGTGTCCTTGTCTTCCTGCCTGTGGGGCATCCTCACGTGTCTCTGTGTTGCCCCCAGGTCCGCACCAAGGACAGAGTGTTCGACAGCATCAGCCACCTCATCAACCACCACCTGGACAGCGGCCTGCCCATCGTCTCGGCCGGGAGTGAGCTGTGCCTCCAACAGCCAGTGGAGAGGAAGCAGTGACGTCCCTGCCGCTCCAGCTCGAGCCCGGGTCAGGAGGGCCTGGAGCGCATCAGCCTGGTGACCGGCAACTGCTGGGACTCAGAGCTTTCTGCAAAGCCCCGAGAGCAAGGCTTCATGCAAGGTCAAGTTCTGCGAACTCGTTCAGTTGCCTCACATGCATATTAAAGGTGTACATACCTATACATCCTGTACAAAGTATCTCTCTATATTTATATTTTTTGAGACTAAGAAAGATGTAAGACTAATGTTCCATGCTGTATGTTTTTAATGGAAAGAAGAGTTTGACTGTAGTTGTCCAGGCAAAAACTTAATTCCACTGACCCACTCCAGTGGGGAATTCCACTAGGAAGGAGTGGCCTGCAGTTTCACCTGAAAAGCACAGTCCAAGGGGCATGGAGGGGAGCAGCTTGCCTTGGGAATGCACAGAACCGGGATGGAACAAGGCGGCATGCACTTGCACGTATAGCCGAGAAACGGTCCCGAGGTGCAGCCATGCTTGCTGTCCTTGGCCCCCGTGTGCCCCTGTGCTGCATTCCAGCACTCGGGTGATAAGCCGCGGTCTCGCCAAAAGCAGGCACCTGTCTGGCTGCCCCCCTCTGTGCAGAACACAGTATCACGTCCCCTGATCCTGGCTGTCAGGAGCACTCGGGGGTGTGTTTTATGCCACATACAGCACAAAACAAGCCTCACCCACCATGACAGTGATTGACGAACTCTCCCTTGGCCTCATTCACACCGTGCCGCAGTGGTGCCTGTAGCGCATAGTCATGGAGGGCTGCGGGCTACGATCCCTTCTAAGTCAGAAGGTCGACTCCAGGCTGCTTGGGGGGCTGCTCGTAACTGCCCCAGACTCAATGGGGGAGAGCCATGTGAGCACCTTGCTGGGGGTCGGGCAAGCGCGGCCTCCAAGCTCCTCCTGGGGACGTAGCACTGGCCGGTATACCTGTATCTCCAGTGTAGGAGCTCAGACCAGGACACAGGCATCACAGGATTCGGGCTCAGGCTCCCCCTCTGGAGTGGGGGACAACGCCTGCTCGTCCCACAGCCAGGGCTCCTGAGACAGGCATGTGCCTCTGCCTCCTTGGCTCCTTTCATTCTAGGTGAAACCCTGGCATTTCCTGATGGGCCCTGTGGGTTAGGAAGTGGACGATGTTTATAACTCTTGAAACTTAACTGGGCCGAGCTCCCCCTGTGATTCTGACAGATGTCTTTTAAAGAACAGATGGGACTGTTTGTTCCTCGGCACCTCCTCATAGTGGCACCACTTTGTCCCAGTGAGATCCTGTAGGGTGTGGCATTCCACATGGTGCAGGCCAGTTGAGCAGACTCTCTGCACACACTTGGACTTGGAGTGTGATAGATTAGACACGTTCAGAGGAGTTAAGGGGAGCCCTGAAAGCATCATGGCAAGTGGTGATTCTGCAAAATCCTGGCACCAAGCGTGCAGACCCTCTTCTGCTTTGGGATGTGTGTGAGGCCAGATGGAGGCTGGAGTAGACCTAGTGGGTGACGAAAGCCTGGGACAGGTGTTTGCTCTTTGAGGAGCCAGTGAACCCAAGGTGACCGTGAAGTCAGTTTCCTAGAATATACTGCAGTGGACTGGCGCTCTGGGGAGTCTGCCACTAATGTAGACTGTTCTTCTGCTTCTTGAACCTGTTTTTGTTTTCAGATGTCATGTGGATACGCATTCAAGGTTATCAGCAGCAGGGGCCTGGGAGGGAGTGCTGGCAGCTGCTGGGGTTCTGTAGACCTTGGGGCACTCTGAGAACTGTCCTGCGCTCTGTCCCAGGAGCCTGTGACCCTGGAGACACAGATGCCAGCCCTGCTCTTGTGTGTGAATGTGTGCCACACACAAGAATGTGTAAAGTGAGCTCTCACACCATCCTTGCATTCCCCACTGTGTAAGGGCAGATGCTGACATCGGGACACCAGCAAGGAGAAGATGCAAGTAAACAACTGTGGCATTTGGTTGACTCTATTTCCTTCTTGAGAAACTTAAGACATGGTCATCTGCAGCTTTAGTAGCTCTTGCTGTGAAGTCATGGTTTGTTCTACAAGGACTAAAAAATATATAATTTGTTTCACATAAGAATCAATTTAGAAAATCAAAGGTAGTAGGGGCAAAGTTTTTCTTTTCAAAATTAATTCAAAATGCATACTTTTAAGTTCAGATTCCTAGACTGTGATGGAATGAGGCCAGTGTAAACATCAGCACTCCTTTTTAGCCATCAGAGCAGACTTTGGATGCAGTGGGTGGCAGTGACTTTCTAATCTTTGTTCCCTTCCATTTGTAAAGCATGTTAGGGTACATTTGAGTTCTCTCAGCCCTTCCTCCCTCCATACATGGTCTACCACTTTCTGGCCTCATTCAAAATTATCCACACCCTCTCTACCACCAGGAGACCTCCAATGATGTCATATGTGGCCTGATCGGATAATGTGATGAAATTAGTCCCATGTGGTGGCTCACACCTGTAGACCCAGCTATTTGGGAGGCCAAGGCAGGACCATTTGAGCCCAGGAGTTTGAGGCTTCAGTGAGCTATGATCACCCCACTGCGCTCTAGACTGGACCTCAGAGTAAGACCGACCCCATCACTGAAAAAAAACAAAAGAACACATGATGGGCCATTCCTGTGAGCCTCCCTCACACACAGGGAAATTGAGGCCCATTGGGTGTCATGCTTTGCCCAAGGCCAAAGGTCCATGGGCTGCAGACACATACAGACATGCATACACAGAGCTGTTCTGCTCACTTGGCAGTTCCCGAGCTCTGCTGTGTGCCTGCCTGTGCTTGGAGCTCAGGATCCTGGGCTGATGTTGACGGGGCCTCCTCCCTGGCTCTGTTCCCCGCAGAACAACACACACAGACAGCTCCTCCCTATGCCGTGCCTCCAGGGGCTCCGACTCCCAGGCCACCCTGGGCCCTTGAAGTGGGCCCGGACCCTGCTGCCCTGCCAAGGACACAGCCCCCAGCCCAGAGCCAACATGGGTTGCACTCCAACAGCCCCTCTTGCTCTTGCAGAGTGGCCGGCCCTGGATGGCCCTGGAGACCCTTGCACACCACCATGCTGGAGGAGTCACTTGGGCCTCAAACGACACCTTTATCCCCCCAAGGCCATGGGCCTCCAATGGGGGTGCTCACTGTGGCTTAAACCAGCTCTGATTCTTGGCCGCCAGGCTCCCCCAGAGCTCACTGTAGAGTCATGTGGGCAGCCTGATGAACAGCACAGCCAAGTGAATCAATCCTAACTCCCATGTTTAAGCCACCACTGTCGGGGCTTTTCACACTCGAAGGGCCAAAGGGCTGGGTGCCTGCCCAGCCCTGACGAGTGGAGCCTCTGACATTGGGGCTGCCTCTGACATTGGAGTAGACGGACTGAGGTCCAGTCAGGCCCCACACGATGTCCTTGAAGGACTCCTGGTGGGGGAGAGGGTTGTGGGTGATTTCAAACGAGGACAGAAAGTGGCTGGCCATTCACGAAGGGAGAGGCCTGAGAAGGGAGGACGGGCCTGGGGGTGGACAGACACCTGCGTGGGCTCTCTGGGGAAACTTTTAAAGTCTGTTCCGATAAAGATAAAGTGGAACCTCCCCTGAGATGACAGCTCCGTTAGGATGATGAGGAGAGGGACTTTATAAGCTGGGGGAGCCCTGGTGTTCAGAGAGGAAGCTGAGCCCCGTGACCTACCGAGGATGGACCCAGGAAAGAGCCCCACAAGGGCCCAACAGGGCCTGCACGTGAGGTGCACCCATGACCGCGGCACGTGACGCCAATCCCCCCTTCCCCACGCCGCCAATGTCTGGCCCCGTCTCAAGATGCATAAGGGCCTGGCTGGCCAGGTGGGAGAGGACATGTTTCCGTTCCCCCCCTCTTACTTGGGGTTCTCTTGAAGCAGACCCCAAGAGGACTTGAGTGAGGTCATTTCTTCGAGGGTGGTCCCAGGATTTGGGAGGGAACGCGCTGGTGAGGAAGGAGTGCGTTATCAAGTCACCGCTCTGTGGGTGACAGGATGGGGGCTGGATCCCTCGGGGAGCCAGGAGGCGGGGCTGCACCCACCTCAGATTAACCCTGTGGAGTGGGGAGAAAGCTGCGGTACCCCCCGCCAGGCCCCTCGTGGGTGGGAGGCTGTCTCGGAGCAGCTTCTCCCAGGCCTGTGCGCAAGTGAGCGCATGTCCCACGCCGGGAACTCCTCGAACTCCTCGGGCAGAGATGAGGTCGGTGAAGCGCAGACTGAGAGCAGAAGGCAGGCAGGCGTCAAAGCCCCCGGCTGGCTGGTTCAGACGGACGACAGCCTCCCAGGCTCCAGCTCCAGGGGAGTCCTGGATATGGAGCGGGGCCTGAGAATTTGCATTTCACATGCATCAAGAGGATGCTGCTCTGGGCTGGAGTCTCGACTTTGGGACCCTCACTGGGAAGCATCCCAGCGTGTACCTGTCTCTGACTGATGGCTTCACCCCCTCTAACCTGCTCTCACGCCACTTCATGTCACGGATCCCAGGGTCCACGCTGGGAATTTAAAAGTGGAGAATTAATAAGCATTTATAACTCCATGTAACCGTTGCTGGAAGCTCAATGCCATCTGCCAGCCACAATTTATTTATAATGGAGTTTATACATATTCATAAGTTTGCAGGCAACAAATGCACATTTTTTAGCAGCCCAGAAAGCGGCAACTTTATACTAGAACCATGAATGTGAATTGCACGTGTAAATACACACATGCCTATGCCTACACCGGTCAAGATGGATCTGTGTCCCTCGTGTGGACACACACAGGCCGGCTCTTGGGACTCCTCCCCAGGCCTTGGTTTTGGAACTAAGGGGCACAGCTAGAAAGTCAGGCCAACGTTAAGAGTTTGGGGACCGGCAGGCCGTGGAGGAGGGCCCTGGAGACTGACGACGTGGGGCCCTGCACAGAGAGAACGGAAACAGGACATGGGGATGGCGGGTGGGGAGGCCCCGAGGGAGAGGACAGAGAGACCAGTGGAGGACAGCCAGGAGAACGTTCCGGCAGGAGAAGCTGACAGAGCAAGAGACGGAGGACAAGTCTAGACCTACATCTTCTCGCATCCGGCAGCACGTACCTGTTGGGGGAGCAGCAGGGAGGCCGGCCCCAGGGTGGCATGCTCTGAGCGCAGGCATTGTGGTCCCCAGGCACAGCGGCACACACTTGGCTTCTCGATCTCTCTAAGCAGCCCGCTGGCCTCATCTATGTTAGCTCCTATGTGGAGGTGCTGTACTGGGCTCGTGGCCTAGGAGAGGGAACGTGTGAGGTATCTGCCTGAGCGTACGATCCAGCAGGAAATGCACACACATAGGCGCACACACACATGTGCCGGGCATGACAAGCTTTGCAGTACAGACCGTGAGGGTGGAGTGCCCTGCTGGAGGCTTCGCACGGTCGGTGTCAGATGCTGGGTGTCAGAGGAGGCAGAGGAGAGCACAGAAGGCTCAGGACAGAGAGGGACACCCTCCAGTCGCCAGACCCGTGGGGAGGCTCCCAGCCTCCCTTCTGCCGCCTCCCTGCTGTCACAGATGCCCTGAATGCACAAACCCCTCGGGCCCCAAACCCATAGGCTCCCCCAGGGTTGGAAGAGCCAGGCCCACCGAGGGAAGCCCTGGGAACAAACTCCCACAGCATCTGAAGTTGCGATTGTGTCGCCTCACGTGGAGATGCTGCGGAGAACAGCAGGCAGGCAGGGAGTGAGCGCTGCCCTCAGAGTCGCGAAGGCAGTGCATTCACACCTGTGGGTGTTCTGACCCCAACCAGAGCTTCTGACCCTAACTGACACCACACGGCAACTAACAGACATGGACACATCCGCCTTTGAACATGGAGTTTCCTCTTTTGTAACAGCAATGTGTGGGTTGCAAGTGGAATGTTCTCTGTTCATTTGACTTTTGAATATAACTTGCTCCAGAATCCTGTAAAACTATGTGAATGTCTCTGTATGCCGAATTAAACATTTGCTGTTTAAATCCCAGGATTAGGAGACAACTCCATGTAATGTAACATGTAATAATAAGATATTTATCACTTTTTACAAAGCATTTGGATGGCAAATTATACCTGTTGGCAAGTGAATATTTGGGAATGCTGTTTTGTTTCCACTTACATTTGTGAAACAGAAAGAACGACCATAGTGGCCTGTGTCTTGGCATGTTGCCAGTTCATCACGTTTCCCTTTGACCCTGGAACGGAATTGGTTTTTGGACATTCCTGAGGGGTGGAAACACAAAACTGATTTCACGTTTTCTAGTCTTTGTTCTTGAAAGGTGATACAGCCCAAGTCATCTGGCCAACTCTTTAGCGATGTGACACGCCAGCAGGTGAGGGGAACTGGCTTCAAGTCACTCCTCACCCTGGGAATCCACTAGGATTCCATCACTCCTGCAGGAAGCGACGTGGTTCCCTCCCGTGCTCCTGGGATCACTGTGTGGAGGTACCACACAGCATCTCCCGGTGTCACCACTGTGACCCAGGTGGAGGGTGACACCTCGCTTAGGCAATGCTGCATTTCTCGTTACAGTGGGTTATGGGAACTTGTGCCTTTATTATCGGAATAGTGGTGTGTGCATTTCTGATTATGTAGCAAACCTTTGGATATTTAATTCCATACTAAAAACATTTGGGTGTTGAGGTTTTGCATTTGTAGATACAATGTAAAAGCATGGAACTGGTCATTGAATTAGACGTTTTCTATAAAATGCTCCTTGTTACACTTCTGTGAACGGCTCTTACCCGTGCAGAATAACCACGGCTCAAGGGTTGAGAGAGACAACCATTTTCTAAACAATTAATTGTTTCCATGACTATCCGTGTAAGTCTGCTGGCAATAAAGGCTCCTGTGAAAAGTCTCGTCCATGTGGGTGGTGGATCTTGTTCTGCCTGATGGAAGGTAAGAGGGGAGCTTGAAACCTCTCCCCAGAAAGCAAGTGCTCTCGGTGATTCCCCGGAAGACTTCTTAGAACAACCCAACACAGCCTCACTCCCTGTCAAGTCTGCAGACCATTTGGCAGGAGCATTCCTGAGGAGGTGAGTTACCTCTGTTCCGCCTGGTTGGCCCTAGACAGTGCGTAGGTGGAGGGCTGAGCCAGGAGGCTGCAGACCCCGTGTGTTGGCATTTCCGCACAAGCATCACCCAGAACAGTCATGCCAAACACAGGCCTGCCCTTTATACGTGACACAGGATGGAGAGGGAGACATCGGTGCCCAGGGACCCTCTGACCTGTTCTCTCCTGCTGCGTGAACAGCAGCAAACGGAGCTGAACCGCAAATCCTATCTCTAGGCTGTTGCGGGTCTTACAATTTCCTTCCTACCCAAAGAGCCATCTAGAACCCTTCCTCAAGACATTACGCTCTTTCAAAAGTGTGTCAGCAACACCCACTATGCCCAAGCTTCGTTAAACACCATCTGAGAGTCAGGACGTAGGAGGCGGAAAGGTTACTTGGGTTCCAGACGTGGTGGCATCTCTGAAGTGCTGAGTGGCACAGGCACTGGGTGGGAAGCCAGCCCGCTACACTGCACACCACTGGGGGACAAGGGGCAGTGAAGACGGTCCCATGACAGGGACGCCCAAGAGTGGGTTCACACGAAGGCTTTGGGTTTTATTTGTTTAACAAACATACACTGGGAACAGTAAAGGCTTCTAACTGGAAAGAGGTCTCACGCAGAGTTCTCTGCAGCGCAGAAGACCGCCTGCTTCCGGACTGGAGAGTTAGGGCTTTGCAGCACTCAGCTGCCGGTGGCCTCCGTCTGCCCAGCTAGCCAGGCATCTCGGTACACACAGGCATCCAAGGCAACTGTCTTCTGTATGTAGCAAATGTGCACAATTACTTTCTTGGTGTGTTTTAATTCAGGTTGCGGAAAAGTCTTGTGCACTTTCCAAGGAGCCTCACGTCCTCCCACAGACACGAGACCTCTAGTGGGGATGGGGGTGGGCGCTCCCTAGGAGGGCTAAAGGATGAGCCGAGATCCTGAGATATCGGTGACACTGGAGCGATGGAACAAGATATTATGAATGTTAGCAACAGAGAGACCCAAGGCCTTGCCCCCACGGCAGCTCCCAACTGTGGCACAATGCAGTTCCAGAGTCATTTCATCACCTACGTGAAATGCAATACCAGGTGTTTTGGTTCTCTGATGCTTTTTCCCTTAATCCATTACCTTCATGCACTAAAAGTGTTGGGTTTTCTTACTTAGGCTGTTTGATAAAGACAACGGGCTGCTTTTCATGACGCGGAGAAGGCAACACAAAACACCTGATAAGCATCTCCTACACAGGTTTTATCTCACTGTAACAAGAAATAGAAATGTCTTTGGTCCGTCCACGGAGGAGGGTCACCCAGAACCCACAGAAATGCTTGTTAGTCAGAGACATTTGGCATCAGATAACGCACGAGAATCCGTTTCTTGTAGAAAAAGCTTCGAATGTGGGAGGGCTGCCTTTTGAGGTGTGATTCAGGCAACGCTCCCTCCGAACCTAAAAACATTCAGGGGCTTTGATGTGAGGCTCATCCACGTTGGATCCTTTTGAAGGGTGACTGTTTTGGTGCTTGTTTTTTCAGAGGGCGCCACATAGCAACTGTGCGCCTGGGACAGCTCTGCCGATGTGTTCACTTCTCTCTGTACCTAGTTGTACTGCATGTCGAGCCCTTGGGGAAGGAAGGGTGTGCGAAACGTGGGCAACAGAGCGATACAGGTTCAGCTTGAAAGTAAAAGGGCAGCCTCACGGAGGGATGTTTACAGGACATCTCTCCGAAGGACATGCGAGGCACCAGCTCACGTCTCCTGACCTGACGGTCGAGCCACTCTTGCCGGTCCTTGACAGGGGTGCCGGTCTTCAGGAGACCGGGAAACTTCGTCGATGGTCCCAGCCACTCAGCTGTGACACCACGGGAGTGACGGGCTTGATGCCTTCCTGACACAGAATCCCAGTGTCGTCTTGTGATCCCCTCGTCTTTCCCAGACACTCTCCGTCACATGAAGTGATCCCCCACCCCTACCTGGCGGCACGGGGCAGCGAGCCAGGCCAGTGTCTGCTCCTGCCACAGCCTCGGGGGTTCCTTCCTGAGCCCGTTGGAGGGCGCAGGCTCCTGGGGGATCTCGGCTGGCTTTTCTGCAATTTGCAGAAAACCCCAACCCCCCATGATCTGGCTTTGGGATGTGCTCGAAGTCATGCAGGAGCTCATGGCTGAAGGGTGAGGGTCAGACCCACATATCAGGGGCCAGCTTTTGGAGCATCTGGGCCTTAAATCTCACTTAGCATGATACTTCATGTCAGCCCGAGCAGACCAGGAATGGCGTGTCCTTCTAATTCACAACCCTGTCCTCGTACCTGGGGCTCCATCAGAATGCGCTTGTGTCACCTGTCACGGCACCATGTGGTATGCTGAGCCCTTATACAGGTCCCACACGGCAAATGCCAGCAACACAAACTCCGAGTAACACAGAAATGCACGCGTGTACAAACATTCATTCCGTGCACGACACATGTAGTGTAACGCCCTCATCACGTCATCCCGAGGCACACGGAGAAGCACACGGCACCCTGGGGGCCTCGACCACCCCCTCCGCGAGCAACAGGGGGGCGTCCGGATCCAGCGGGAGGCAGCGGGGGATGTCATGGCACGCCCGAAGGCTCCAGAGCCCAAGCAGACAAGGCACGCTGTCAACACTGAAGTGGCGTGACAAGTCCCCAGGTCCCCTCCTGAAGAGACGTCCACGCTGGGCAGGCCGTCGGGCAAGCCCGCAGACCTCCCAGGCCAGGCTCCCCCAGGGCCCACGCGGAGGCGGCGCGTGCAATAAACAAGAGCGCAGCTGCAGGGCGGACGCAGAGACGCTCACTTGCAGAGGGCGCCGTTCAGGAGAGCCGCGTCCCCGTCCAGGGCTCGGGGGGGCGGCTCCTCCCGGCCCCTCGGGGCGTGGCTGCTGTGGTTGCTGCTGCTGGACTTGCTTCTGCTGGGGTCGAGGGCTGGCTGGACGGGCGAGGCGCGGGCCACCCGGCCCCGGACCAGGCAGTTGCAGACCAGGCGGAAGAAGGCCCGCCGCATCTCCTTGCTGGCCAGCGTGTAGATGACCGGGTTCATGGCCGAGTTGAGCACGGCCAGCACGATGAACCACTGGGCCCGGAACAGGACGGGGCACTCCCTCACCCGGCAGGCCACGTCGATGAGGAAGAGGACGAAGAGCGGGGCCCAGCAGGCGATGAACACGCTCACGACGATCACCACGGTGCGCAGCAGCGCCAGGGAGCGCTCCGAGGTGTTGTGGGCGGCTACCTTGCGGCTGCTGGACTTCACCAGGCAGTAGATGCGCACGTAGAGGATGACGATGGCCACCAGGATGGCCGTGAAGACGCTGGTGCAGAAGGCGATGTAGCTCTTGGAGTAGAGCGGCAGGATGGTGGAGCAGTCGGGGAGGCTGTGCAGGCAGTTCCAGCCCAGGATGGGCAGCGCGCCCAGCGAGAAGGCCATCAGCCAGCACGTGCCGATCAGCAGGAAGACGCGGTGCTTCTTGCTGGCGTCGTAGGGCCGCATCTTGATCATGGTCAGGTGGCGCTCGATGGCGATGGCCAGCAGGCTGCAGGTGGACGCCCCGAGCGCCACGAACATGCTGCCCTCCCGGAGGAACCAGACGGTGGGCGACAGGCCGAAGGTCTTCCTGCCCGACATCAGGATGTTCACCTTGTAGGCCACGCCAGCCAGCAGGTCGCACAGGGCCAGGTTGCCGATGAAGAAGTACATGCGGTTGTGGAAGCGGTGGTTCTTCCAGATGGCCGCCAGCACCATCAGGTTCTCCAGCACGATGAGGCTGCAGACCACCAGGAAGAGCGCAGTGGTGAGCGTGCCCTGGGGCGCCTCCCGCAGCCCGCCCGCCAGCTTGCCCACGTAGCTGTAGTGCTCCTGCAGGGTGCCGTTCCCGGGCTGGGCCGGCGGCGGCGGGAGGCCGGTGGCCATGGCGCGCGCTCAGGGGCGGCGGGCGCCGAGTCCAGGAGAGGGCGCCCAAGCAGCGCTCATTTCAGGGGAGGAGCTGGGAGGCTGCCGCTGGACGACGCGGGCGGGCGGGCTCGCCAGCCCTGGCGCAGGACGCCGGCTCCTGCGGAGAGAGAAAAGAAGGGGCGGCCATGGGCGAGACGCGGCTTCCATGAGGTCTCAGCGGCCACACGGTGACGTGACCGGTGACACAGTGTGGGCCGAGGGAACCCCAGCAAGGCCCGGGAAGCGCCAGAGCGGCTGGACAGCTGTGGGCACCGGGCGGCAGAGAGGGGGCTTCAACCCCCGGCCACGCTCCCGAGGGACGGAGGAGGCTGGGGCTGCTGGAAGAGAAATTCGTGCATGAATCCCCGAAGCCCGGAGCGGAGACAGACCAGACAGCGTCCACCTGGAGACCCCCAAGCACCAGCAGATCCTCGTCTGCCACTGGGCGCTGGTGGACATCATCCCAGTCGCACAGAGAAAAACAGGATTTTCTCAGGACAAAGAAGCCGAGGGGATCGGAAAGATGGCCATCTGCTTCCCGAGGCCTCCCTGCAGAGTCTGGAGTGACCCGTGGGAAACACCGCGCCTGCTTCCTGGACAGCCTCCCCAAGGGCCAGGGCCAGAAGGCAGGTCTGGACGGCTGTGGGTCTGCTTGGCGGAGAGCCCTGTGCCCTGACGGTGGCCACCAAAAGGAGAACAGCCATGCGGCCACCCCTCGGTGAGCAGCTGCACCCAGGACCTGCAGAAACAGGGCCCGCTGTCCCGGCGGTCACGGGAGAGGAAGGCCGTGAAGACCACGTGGACTTGGAGTCTGGCTGCACGTGCAGAGGCCTGGTTGAGAGATGAGAGGAGGTGGATGCGTGTGGCCGACAGGCGGCACGTTTGGGGTCACATAGGAGGGTGAGGGTAGGGGAACCCAGTGCCGGCCTCCGTGGTTCTGAGTTCGAGTCTTCCCTCCATCGGACCTCAGACACCTCTCCTCAAGCCCACGGGTAGCATCCATCCTCAGCTCCCGTGATGCTGAGAACGCACACCCAACATGGAGAGACTTCCTTCAGTGCCCTCATCTACTTTAAATCAAAATGGCTTGAGGACTTAAATATCTAAGCTCAAGGAGGCCAACGTAAAGCAGAGCAGTCCTCTGTGTGTATCCAGGGAAGGTTCTTCTACTTTCACAACGGTTAAACCACAGTTCTGAGTCGGGTTCAGAGACACGTGAACCACCCGCCAGCGACAGGAGGCTCTGAATTTTGGGGTACGGCAGGCTCTGAAGGCCTCATCCTCCCACGAGTTCATTCAGCCTCAGCTCTTGAAGGACAGGGGGCTCTCTGGGGGAGGGGGAGCTGTGCCGTGGGGCCAGAAGCAGGGACAGCTCACACGAGCTTCACACCCCCGTGGCCCTCCTGGGACCGGGGACACTGCCAAAGTCCTTCCCTCCCCCCACAGTCTGGGGTCTCAGGTGTTCTGGGATGGCCTACCGCTCCTTTGCAGAGAGTCCCTCTGGTGTCCTGGAGCCTCAAGCCGCCGGGTTTTCGGAAACCGCTGGGCTGTCCGAGCTGACATCCGTGCTCTGCCTGGAACAGCGCCGACCCTCCCCGCCTCCCGCCGTGAGAGCTGCCTGGGATCATGGGGACCCGGGTCGAGGTCAGCAGGAATGCTAAGTGCCGGCAGAAATCCTGGCATCGCCGAGGCCTCTGGCGACCGCAGAAAGGGAAGCAGCCAAGGTCTGAGTCGCCCTGAAAGGGCAGGACAGCGGGGGCGTCGCTGCCCAGGCCCCCCTATCCCTCGCAAGCCTCACCAGCCAGTGCAGTGCCCTGGGGCATCTCCCCTGACCGGAGCCCCTACACCGGCCCTGCCTGGCTCACCACCAGGTTCCCCCCGGAAGTGGACAGGACGGTCCGGCAGGCAGCACCCCCCGGCCCACCCCTCCACACTGCCCCTCTGACTTTTATTTAAACTGTGTCCATCCTTCAAGGCTCATGCCTGCTCTGTGGCATTTTCTGGAACCACCCCAGCCCCGGGTGCCTTTTCTCCAAGGCTGCATGCCACTTTTGAACAAATATTAAAAACTGACTTTTCAGGCAGCCGGCATCTTCTGAGCCCTGACTGTGTGGCCATCAGCACAGGGGCGTGTGCCCAGCACATCTGATGTCACATTCCCACCTACGCGGTGAGGTCAGTGTCCTGCCCAGCACCTGGACATTACCAGGTACCCCAAGAGGCCGTGCCGTTACTGCGACTGCTGGTCTCCAGACTTCTTCATCTGAGCAGAGACTGGAGGGTCGCCAGCTCCACGCCCTCACTTTGCTCGGGCTGCATCCTGAAGCAGGGCGTCTTGGGGACACGCCTGCCATGCCCAGCCATGCACCGTGGGGACTCCAGGCCCGAGGAGAACCTGGGTCCGGGCCGTCTCCCGCCACCTCCTGCATCAGCGCACAGTGCCACGGGATGGCGAGGCTCTGTCACGTCCCACGTGTGTCCTTATTCACAGGAAAGGCCCAGAGCAACAGCAGGAAAGGAAGTCACTGGCAACTGTCCTGGGAGTGGCTGTTCCTTCCCAGAGCAGCCAGGCCAGGAGGACCTGCCCGGCTCACACAGCAGCTTGAGGGGCTTCCACATGCCCCACGTCAGGCAGCCAGCCACCCAGAGCAATGCAGTGCCCGGATTTATCTCACCATGCCCCTGGGATACACCCACTCCAGAGCATGGGTTTTCTGCCCCAGAGCCTGACAGCCTGCAGACACACCCTGGTTCTGACGCTGGTGGTGCCGAGACCCTTCTCCCCAGCTCCACGGACCCTTGTCCTTTTAGGTAATACTGGCAGAGTGTCATCATTCAGACTGTTCTTGCACTACCTAGCATGTCCCCTGTGCCTCAGTTTCCCCCTCCCAGCTCTTCTGAACACCCTCTGCCCTTTGCGTTTGCCATGCAGTGTGGGCAGAAGGGACATGGGTCCTGTGGCCATGACCAGATCCTGATTGCTTCTTGGGATCAAGACAGAGGGTGAGCAGACCCAGGTCTCTGCAGGCTCTTGCAAAGTGAGAGCGCCAAAACAAGCAGGCGATGTAAAAGGAGCAGCCAGCAATAAGACAACCACAGTAAAGAGAGCGTGAGTGGTGTCCGGCACCCATCACGGCCGTGACTCCCGAGGACAAACAGATGTTCCCATGAATGCTCGACTTCTCACCTCCCTTACAGCCAGATCTTCCTCACTCAAGGAGCACACTTTTCTGAACGTCCTTTCAAATCCGAATCTTCCTTCTGCATCCCTGGAAGATGTCTGGCTCTCGCTGGACTCGGAGAGCTCATTTTTGCTGGATGATCCACATTTACAAAGCAGGCCCCATCCGAGACTCAAGTGCTGGGCTGAGGGCCAGGATGATTCTGGACGCGTCTGAACATGACTGCGCACACTTAAAAGCCTCCCATGGACACGCCGTCCCCTCCATGCGTGAGGGTGCCAGCCACAGAGCTAGAGTTTGCGGGAAGCAGGCTTGGGCGCCACCACGCCTAGGGCTCCTGGAGCATGACCACCACCTGGGCCAGGCACTCTTCCCCCGTCTTCCTGCGTCTGGCCTTCCCACGAGTGGCCCCTGCAGTGTACAACTGCATCTGGTGTCTGTCCTTCCCCTAATGCACTGAGTCACGCCCATCAACACTGAATGTTCTTCTTACACTCGTGGCATGGATGGGTGCACTGCCCGCTCTTCATGCCTGCCTGTGGACCCACGTGTTGGTCATCACCAAGCGGCACTGCTGGGATGGGCACCACATCCCCACGTTTCTGCAGGGCCCCGGCTGACCCGGGCGGTGTGTTGGTGTCCAGAGTGGGGTTCCACCATGACTTGGAGGTGCTGGGCTTCCCAGCTAGCTCATTCTGCAAAACCCACCGGGGCTGGGAGAGCAGGGGCGCTCCCACGGAGGGCACGGCTGACGCGGTACTAACACTCACATGCTGCTTTACTCCAAAAGACCAGTGTCCCGAGTGAGCAGCGGCCTGGGACGTTAGGTGACTGCTTTGTTTCACCAGAACACATGAAAGAAAGCCGCGTGCTGAGACAGCGACTGGGTGCAGAGGAGTTCTGCACAAGTGCAGAAAGCTGGGCGCGTCCCAGGGATACAGGATTCCCGGCAGCCAGAGGCGAGACGGGTCTCCTAACCACACAGACGCTGGTTCCACCCCACCCCCAGCCCCACGTTCCTCAGCTCGAAGCCCCCACCCCAAGTGCCTCAGCACCAAGCCCCCCTGACAACCCGGGCAGACCCTCCCGGCCAGCTCTGCTGGGGACTTGGGGATTCGGCCCTCCTCATCGCCGGTCACTCGTGAGAGATCCGCTCGCATCTGAGTTCCCTTGGTTCTCCCCCATCGAGACCCCGGGACCCCAGAGTCTTCACATCCTCGCCGAGCTGAGGCTTCCGGTCTCCCTCCTGGCATTCTGACCCGACACAGTCTCTCTGCCGAGAAGGATAAGTAGCCTCGCGAGAGACGATGAGGGGGCGAGTGACCCCAAGTCCCCCCCTGCCCAAGCCAGGGGTGCCTGCCTTCCCCCGATTCCAAAAGAAGGCGGCCGCTGGGGGCGGGGTGAGCCTGGGAGAGGAGACCGGATGGAGGCCAGATGTGCCCACTCCCCTAGAGGTCCACCTTCTCCACACATGTCAACTCGAAAATCAACAAGCTATAAAAGGAAGGCAGAGGAGAAAATAAACGTTTCTACAAAGCCTGGTCTCACGCCTCCCCCCCTTTCTCTCTCTCCCCCTCTCTCCCTTTTCCCTTTCCATCTTTCTCTCTCCCACCCCCTTCCCTGCATCCCCCCACCATAAAAAAACACAATAAAATAGAAAATTCTCCCAGTCAGACACAGATTGCTGTATTTTTAAAAAGCACGTCCTCCCAGGGAAATTAACTAACTCATCCTGAATTAAAACGCCAGACATTTACCAATAAGCAACATTTCTTGGAAAGCAAGAAAAAAATTTTTTTCCATTTAAAAGAACTTAGGAAGTAATGAGTTGGCCGCTTCTCGGCTCCAGCAAAATTCCTCTGCTAATGAGCGCTTTCCCTGCTCTGGTGTCTCAGCGACCTCCCTGTTTTGGACCCAGGCCATGGTAAATGCGTGCTTTGCCCACACAGCCGCTCTCTGACTGACGACAACTCCCCGAGAAGTGACAGTCCTTACAGACAAACCAGTCAGGCGTGCCACATTTGCCCCCTTCCCTCCTTAGAGCACGGGCTTGAACTCGCGTCCCTGGTGGGCCCCCTGCTTCCCCCTGGCATGCCCACAAGTCCTTCTCCTTCACAGCTCAGGCTGGGTCACTAGGACACATCCCGGCCAGGTCCAGGGGACTGGACACTGAGGCTGGGCCCTGAGGGCCGCGGGCACCAGCCCGAGCGTCTGACCATGAGAACGCCCTCCCGGGCTTCCAGCCTTGTCTGGGGGAGGCCGGGGCATCTGACACAAGAGGTCTTCGCCCCTTTGCCTTTCAGCCAGCCTTTCCAAACCTCCTCTGCTCTGCTGAGTCCTCGTCAAGACGGAGGATTGGGTGGCGGTCAAGGTGTCCTCAGGACGATGCAGGTGTGTGGAAACAAGCCCTTGAGACAGCAACGACGCGAGCACAAAAGAGGTATCTTGCCTGCCCAAGAAGTCTGAGGCTCCTCCTGTCCCTACCCGAAGCAGCACTCCGAACGGGTGACATGGCATGTCGGTGCCCCCTTGCACCTTGGACATGCCACACCCAGTTCTCCCAGTATCTGCCTTCCGAAAGCACACAGGAGGGAACAGCCTGGGGGGCGGGCACTTGTCCTTCACTGCAGAGAAGAGGCCGGGCTGGGCGAGGCGCCTGCCCCGTCTGACTCCAGTTTGCACATCAGGCATCAGCTCCCTGGAGAGCTGCTGCTGTGCCACTCGGTCTTCACTGAGACGGGGGCAAGACGTTCTCTGGCCCGTGTCAGGGCCGGTCTCTTGGAGCCCCTGTGCCAGCACCATGTGGCCATCCGTGCCGGGGGCTATACTGACATATCTGGGGAGTTCTGAAGCCAGGAACATGGGGTTGCCTTCGAGGCCCAAGAGCACGGCGGGATGACTCGGGGCTCTAGAGGCAGTCGCCACCCCAAGCTTGCTGGTGGGGAAAGCCACTCCCTCAGGACCACACTCTCCCTCAGACAATCTAGTCACCCCTTTGACCCACTGGGACACGGCTTCGGTTCCTCAAAAACAGAACTCGACAGAAAGGAAGGCGCCCTCATGTCCTGCAGCCGCAGCAAGAACACCTGAAACAGATCATTCACTGACAGGATTCCGCTCCGTGTTCTGTTTTCAAACACGGTGTCTCCCGAAGCTCAAGGAAAATCTCAGGGCAATCAATGTGTCAGAGAACATATGGCAAAAGGATGACGTGAAATGGACCCAAGTTGGTAGGAAAGGAATCAGGACGCCTAAGTGGGGCAGTTCGGAAGGCTCCTGGGACCAGCAGCACCCCGTTCCCGCTCACATAAGCCATCGGCAGGGGCTGCTTGGGGGGCAGAGTGAAGCCCTGCAGCTGAAGGGGCTGCCCAGCAGGGCCCCCCGACGTCTCAGGGCTGTGGCGGACTCAGGCTGGGGTCATGAGAATCTAGGTCTTGAGGGAGATGACAGGGATACCACGGAATCAAGTTCCATAAAGAGGAAAATCTGCCCCGGATTTTGAGAAATAAGGTCACTAGGCCGCTGCATAGAGCTCTTCCCCAGGAAATGGAAGTTTCTGCCATCCATATGTGGCAGGAAACGAGGCGAGCCACGCACTTAAAAAGCCCACAACTGCAGAGAGAAGAATGGCGCTCTGAAGACGAAGACTGGTTGAGAAATCAGCCGCTCTCTCTAACCTCGGGGGGGAGGGGAGGCTCCGGGGGCCAGGTTTGCAGCTTACTTCTGAGATGTCGTGATGAGAGCAGCTTAGGTGGCCCAGAGGGAACGGCTACTGGTTTGCTGACTGAAAACACCCAGCGTGCGGTTCTCCCGTGGCATCAACACTAGTCATCCTAGGATGCACCGAACTCTGCATCAAGCAAGTAAGCAACTGCCCAGACCGGACACTTCCACAACTCAAGGCAGCAGCGCACACCACCACCACCTGCACCAATGCCAGCCCTGGGCATGGCCAGCCTTGTGAGCCACACACCTGCAGAGCGTACGCCCTCCCTCACACTCTCCAGGAATGATGTCTTTCCTAACCATGCCTGCAAGATTTTCGTCCAGGAAGGAAGAAAATGACAAGCTACAGTATGACCGCATGATTCGACACAGCATCTGTGGCGCCTAACGGCCAGAGTCTGGAGAGATGCGTGACTCTGGGCGGCTGGAGCTGGGGCCCAGAGTGGACAGGCAGCACGGGGCAGGCTTTCCGTTCAAGATGACCTTCCAGAAGAGCCCTTCCTTAGGCTCACGTTCAGAGCAAAGGGTGTTCCCTTTAAGCATCCAAGGAGAAGTCCCTCGTACATCCAACACAAAAACGCTGCCAAGAAATAAGCCATTAGGAGTGTCCAGGCCGGAAAGTCAGAGGGAGCGAGAGACGGAGAGAGCGTGGCTGAGAGACAGAAAGGCACACAAGACGGAGACAGCGGCAATGAGCGGGAGACAGAGACAGAGACTGAGAGGCAGAGAGACACCGAGACGAGAGCCAAAGGCCGAGAGAGACTCGCACACCGGGACGGGCGGGGGAGGCCGGGAGAGACCGAGGGGCG
>NW_007245951.1:157654-172415 GCF_000164805.1 Carlito syrichta
CGGGCAGCTGCCCCGTGTCCGGCAGAAGTGAAAAGCGACGTCGGCCGCGCGACCAGAGACCCTGGGGCGGCGGCCGGGAGGGGACGGAAGCCGACACGGAGGGCGGGGCCGAGGGGCCCGGCGCCCGCTGGACCTGGAGGGTCGAGGCTTGGCGAAGAGGCCTCCCCTCGCCCTTCGCCCTTCGCCCGCCTGCTGCGAGGGGATGAGCCGGAGGGAGGCGGTGGCGCTTGCCAGCCTCGGGCCACAGGAGCGGGCGCCGTCCCCAGCGGGCTTGTCTTGCGGCGGGGGAGCCCCTGCCCTGCAGCCCCCGACGTGCTCAGAGCGTCCGGGCACAGCAGCTGGTCGGACGCCTACAGCAGGGGCCAAGGAAAGACGAGGCGGGAGCTGCACCCTGGCCACTTGCCCCCGCTCGGGTGGCAGTGCAGCACCCTGGCCACGTGTCTGCACCTTCCCAGCGGTCGCTGGGCCCGTCAGAAGCTCTGGCCAGCTAGCTGCTGCCCCGGGTCCAGTTCACTGCGGGGTGCCGGCTGAAGTTCCTTTCAGCGATGCCCGAGCCTCCTCTCATGGAGAAAATCTGAGCCTGACATACCAGGGCGGCCTGGTCTCGAGATGCCCTTGAAACCAGCCTCAGGCCTCAGACTCCAGGTTCCTTGCGCCTGCTGCCCGTTTCCCAAGAGAGACTCAGGCATCTGACCCACGGCGTCCCTGAGGTATTCCCGAAATTCCTCTTCAGTGAGACTCTTGTAAATGTTAAAAAAAGACACAGTAATGCAAATTTAGAAAAGGAGAGGGGGAGTCTTTCCTCCTTGTACCAGGTTGCCTGCCACGTGGCCTCTAGCAGGCAAAAAAGCACAGCTTCCAGAAGAGCACAGCCTCCAGCCAAGACCAGAAATTGAGGGAGGAGGGGGCAGGGCAGGAGCTTAGGGGAAACCGGTCGGCTAAACGTACATATTCACCAGGTCCCAGGGGGGTCTGTGAATAGTCGTGAAGAGGGTTCTGACCCACACATGTTAAGGGAGCAAGCATGTAACACACGGCCACCCTCGCTTTGGGGTGGAGACTTAGCATGGAGATGCTAGGCCCTAATCATCAAAAGGTCTTTTCAGGACACGGAGGCACTCAAGGGCACAGCCTCTGTAAACCAGCCAGAGCTAGTCCACAGTGGGAGGGGCGTCTCTTATCAGGAGAAAGTCACAGAAATCAGTCCCTTGTCCAGTTATACCCGTAGTCATGGCTGGTGGACCAGGCGGCCAGTGGCCAGCATCTGTGAGCCGGATGGGCTGCCACTGCGTTAATGTTGCTTTGCTGCCAGAGGAAAGGAGAGCCTTGTGGCAGTTGGAGCGCGGTGTGGTGTTCTTTACGTGTAAGGGCGCGTGACTCACCCCTCGCCGGGCATGGCCTTGCGTCCTGTCTGCAATTTGGTCTCTTGTTGCTGTCAAGAGTCTGTCCCGTCAGTCGTGTGGTCTCTATTTTAACACAAATGCCGGTCCGTTGTATCTAAACTCCAAAGACAAGGGGCATGACAAGGTGTGTCTGACGTCCTACCTGTCATGACTGAGAACTCCGTTTTCGAGGGACCCCTCTGGCAACAAGGGGGTCCACTCAGTCAGTGGCTGGCTTAGAATTTTATTTTTAGTTGACATCCCCTTTCCCTCAAGATTCCCCATCCTGAGCGGTTCTCCCTACACACAGGCGTTTCACGGGCCCACTGCCCAGCGCCCAACTCTTCCCCCTCTCTGGGCTTTAAAAAAGCTGGAACCCGGACAAGGGCCCCCCACCCTTGTTCCCCAGCAGGGACTATCTTCTCTCCAGAGAGACAACCCTCCCTGAAATTCTGTCGAGCAAGCGTCCCCTCTGCAGCGAACCACGAGAGCTGGCTGGCAGCTGCAGGGCGGGAGGACCGGGGACACACGCTCTGCAGCCCATGGGCACCCACGCTGACAGGAGCCGGGCAGGTGCACCAGCCAAGGCTACTGGCTCATCAACAGTTCTGGCTGGAAAAGAAACGAGGCTTTCCATTTTCCACAGAGGCGTCTAGCAATCAGTACCGTCGGTCATGGGGATCCAGCTTGGTGTCACTCACAGTGGCCCCACCTGTGACATAAAACACGGCCCCCACGATCACCTGTGCTGTGTTTTTGCTAATAATACTTCACCGAGTCCACCATCAGGCCTCGAGACTCACTTCCAGCTTACCGGAAACGGAAGGGACCAAGCGACGCCTTGGGAGACACTATGGGTCGCAACCAGACCGGCCCAGGCGCCTGCCAATTAGAGGGGTGAAACAGCTGAAAGAAGCCTGAAAGGAAGAAATATGACACCAAGCACAAGCCCGGATGGACTTCTGGCTGGACACACCGCACGAAAGACATCTTGGAGGAGATTTCAAATGGGTTGAGATCCGAAATGATGCTATGGGATTGTTGCTAGTGTTACTGGGTGTGGTAATAGCACAATGTTTATGTAGGGAAAGGAATTTGGGAGATTTCTGCTGAGGTATTGAAGGCTGAAATGTCTTGATGCCTAAAGCCTGAACGGTCTGCCACAGACAGTGTGTGTGCACAAGCTGCCTTGACAAATGCCAGCAGTGCTGCGTTCTAGGTGGTGGGTAAGGGGGAGGGGGTGGGAGGGGATTGGACCATCGGTTCTCCTTCTCTACATGTTTGAAATTTTTCCATGATAAAAAATAGGAGAAAAATTAAATAGCAGGTACTGAACAACTAAAATCTTTCTCTGTGCTCACACTTCCACATCAAATCTGGGTTTCTGGGAATCAAATGAAAAGTGACTGTGAGTGACATATGTATACTTTTGAAAATCACATGGCCCCAGCCTTAAGCATGATCTGAACACATGCATCACATGTTATAACGTATATGTGCTGTACCCTTATGCGATTATTTGCAATTTAAAGTGGAAGCTAACCGGGCTCAGTGGCTCAGCCTGTCATCCCGCGCCTTTGGGAGGCTGAGGTGACTGGATTGCCTGAGCCTGCGGGTTCGAGACCCGCCTGGACAGCGAGACCTCATCTCTACAATAAATCAAAAAATCAGCCGGGCGTGGTAGCGCGCACCTGTAATTCTGGCTACTCGGAAGGCTGAGGCGGAAGGATCGCCGGAGCCCAGCAGGTCGAGGCTGCGGTGGCCGGGAGCGGCCACTGCACTCCAGTCTGGGCGACAGAGTGAGACTCCAACTCAAAAAAAACCCAACAACAACAAAAACAAAACAATAAACAAACAAACAAAAAAAGTGGAAGCAGTTCCCTCTGCCAGCATGCGAGGGGTCCCCGGTCTGGCAGCAGGTGAGGGTGCCCAGCTTCAAGACGCCAGCCCCGTGGGCCTTCTCCCTGCTTCTCCCTCCCCTCTGCCCTCCAGGCCTCTGCCTCACCACGGACCCCAGGGTGTCTCCCCCAGTGCCTGGTCCAAGTTGATCTGCACTATGCACTCTTAGCTCTCTTTAGCTCCTGTCGGCCTGTGGCAGACGGCCGAGGGCTGAGGAAACACGCACGCCATCTCCTTGTTCTCTGAGGGCCCCCTTGAGCGTGGACCCCGGAAAATGCACACTGGGCAGAGTCTGCATACATGAATGAGCTGAGGCCATCCGGTCAAGAGATGCAGCAGCCGGGCCCCTCGAGTCCTGGAGGTCCCGGGGGAGGTGTTCCCCATCAAAGACAGGTGTTCTCGCAGATGGGTGTAACGGTCCATTTATGTGTCAACTTGGCTGGGGTGCGGGGAGCCTAGATACACAGCCAAACATGATTCCGAGCATGTCCATGAGGTGTTTCTGGATGAGTTTGACTTCTGAGCGGTAGACTAAGGAAAGCAGGTGACCCTCCTCAGGGCGCGTGGGCCTCGCCCAATCAGTTGAAGGCCTCAAAAGACACTTTTTTGATGACAAGAGACCAGTACTCCCCCAGTTAGAGGGACTCCTGCTATTGACTGTCTGCAGTCTGGGGGCACCGCTGGCCTTCTGACTTCGGGTGGGGGCCTCGCCTCTGCAGCCTCCAGATGTTGGACTTAGCCTCCATGACTGCACGAGGCAGCTCTTTGAAGCAGGTCTTTGCATGTGAAGATGTGTCACCCATCGGTTCCCTCACTGTGCAGAGCCCTGACCGGCACAGCGGCCCCAGGGAGGGGCAGAGCTCCCCGGAGGTTTGGCCACTGTGGGGGTAGGAGCCCGGGCCATGCTGGGGACTTGGGCTGTGGTTGCTCCATCTGCAGCTCCACAGATGACGCCAAGCTGTGTCCTCCCCACCCAGAACTTGGAGAAGCAACTTTAGACGATGATCCAGAAGCTGACTGGCAGAACGAGACGAGACCTTCTGTACGTGGCCCTGTCGGGACCCAAAGGAAGCCTTTGACTCGTGGCCAGGACTCTCAGGAAGAGTGTGCATGGGGCGCCGGTGTCGGCCAGGGCCCGATCTCGCCAAGGCAGCCACGCGTCTCCTTGTCGTGGCGCCCTGACGTGCCTCATCCCCGGCCTCACGCCGGCAGGAGCCGCAGGAAGGCCGGGAGCGGTTCTGTGCACGCTTCGTGTCTCATGAGGGTGTTCTAGTGTTTAGAAGCATAACTAGCGTGAGTGGTGTTGTGCGTGTGTGTGTGTGTGTGTCCTGTGGTGTGTGTAGGGTGTCGTGCTGGGTGGTGTGTGTGTGTTGTGTGCATGTGGCATCTCTGTGTGATAAATGTGGTGTGGGTGTGTGTGGTGTGTGTGTGTCGTGTATGTGTGAGGTGTATGTGCGATGTGTGGTGTGAGACATGGGGTGGGTGTCGTGTGTCATGTGTGCATGTGTGTGTGATGCTGGGGAGGCGGTGTGTCTGGCCCTGTGCAGGAACTGCACCCGGGCCTCAGGCCCCTCAGGGTCCCTGCGTGTCACCCCGTCGCCCCGAGCCCTGTTCTCTCCTTTGTTGTTCTGGGGCTGCCTCTCCCTAGGCTTCCAGGGACCCTCGAGCTGAGAGCCCCTCTGGGTGGGGGGCACAGACCTCGGCAGAGTCAGGACTTCTGGGGTCCGACGCCCTGCGGCTGAAAGCGTGTGAAAACCTTCAATACCCAAAGGGAAACCTCCCGAGCATGGCAGGCTCCGGGGAAAGCCCCCAGCCCTGACCCCTGGATGCCAGAATGGGAGGGAATCACCCCGAGGGCCCGGCTCTTCCCACTGTCATCATCAAGGAGTTGGACGAAACACCTTCAGGCCACCTGAGAGGCACCTGGATATCACAACAGGAGAGGGTGAGACCAGAAAATGAAGCCCATCTGACCTCCGCCTCCCCACGTCCCTCCGCCCATCTAATGGGACTTCCGCCTCCCACTGACCCTCTACCTGTCTGGATCCTGAGAGTTCGATACACAGACCCTCACATGGAACGGAAACTGCTAATGGGTGACGTGCGGGCCAGGTTGGCTTCTTAAACACAGACACCTTGGGGAAAGAACCCTGCAGCGTGGTGGATCAGGGAAGACACACCGGTTCCCACCTCCTTTCTCCATGGGCTCCCACCCTCGCCAGCCGTCCTGCTGAGAAGCCCACCATGCAACCCCCAGGGGAAAGGGCCGGAGCGAATGTGGCCCCGGTATGGCTGCAAGCAGCTGGCCGGAGGCATGTGCTCAGGTTGCTTGTCACTGTCACTGAGCAGGGCCCCCTGCAGTGCGTTCTTGGAGGGCTTGGGTCCCGCTCAGATGTGCCACCTGCCACCCCGCCTCAGGACCTAGAAAAATACACGGCAGATTCTTCTGGCGTGAGGACACGGCCTTGCACGAGCAGGATGCAGGGTTCTCAGAGGACGGGGAAACACACAGGAAATAGGAACCCAGCCAGGGAGTTGGGAGGGCCCGACGTGTTCATGCACGTGTTTCTGGGAGAGCCCATGGGTCCCGGAAGCCAGTCCGGGCTGGAAGGCTTGGCCGGGGAGGATCTCTGGACGCCCCTCTCCTGCTGCGCTCGGAGGCCTGCTAGGGTGGGTGGGCGTGTTGGGGAGCCTGCGTCTGCGTTCCATTCACAGGCACCCCGTCGCTAGCAGCCCTGATGCTTTGAGTCCAGTCAGTCCCCAGAAGGTCCCTGTCCTTGAGGACGCCATGCAGGGGAAACTGCGGCGGGGTCTGGCTTGGGCAGCCGTGCATCCCACGCTGTTTCTGCCCTGGGAGCTATGACTCCACACGCCGCCTGGCTGTTTCACATTCGCTCAGCACCCGTGTGGATGGTGACCTCGCGCAAGCCTGCCTGTGTCCTGCATGGACGGGTTCTGCATAGTCCTCCCGCGCCCCTGGCTCTGAGCAGGCGTCTGCAGTTCTGTGGAATGCCTTTCCTTTTTCTTGGCTACCGAAAGGTTTACTTGGTGGTGGGAGTGGAGAGAGGGTGGGGTGGATGTGAAGCATAATTGCCAGTTTCCTCACTCCTCCACATCAAAGGCATGGATTCCAAGCCAGGAAAGGAGTTTTGGTGGCGGTTGTTGTCGTCTTATAGTGTCTCGCTCTGCTGCCCAGGCTGGAGTGCAGTGGCATGATCACGGCTCACTGCAGCTTTGGCCTTCTGGGCTCAAGCGACCCTTTCACCTCAGTCTCCTGAGTAGCTGAGATGTAGGCAGGCTCCACCATGTCTGGCTAATTTTTTTTTGTACTGACAGGGTCTTACTGTGTTGCCCGAGCTGGTCTTGAACTCGTGGCCTCACTTTCCCAAGGTGCTGGGGTTGTAGACATGCTCCCTTGAACCCAGCCTGAAGGAGTTTGATGGCACGGGAAAGACAAGTGCCAGCCAGCGCTGCCAGTGCGCAGCCATGCTGGGCGCTGATCCAAGAGCTCTACTCAGAGCCGCCTGTGCCTCAGAGTGTCCCACGAGACCACTGCCATCCCATTTCTCAGAGGAGAAGGCCAGGGCACACAGCTCTTCTTCATCAGTGTGCCCGGAGCCACACACTTGGAAGAGCCAGGCTGCCTTGTCCCATTGGAGTCTGCTGATCTGTTTGAGCTCCTTGGGGTTGCAGCTCTCTCAAAAGACACGGGCTGGCTCTCTGTGCGGATGACCACTGCCCAGGGCACCTGCAGAAAGGTGGGGTCCTGCCTGGACCCTGGGGACGGGAGGGGAGGGGCGGACGTCACCACAGAGTCTCATCTGGGTGCTCCCCACCTCTACCGTCGCATCCGGATTGGCGTGGCTTGGTTGGGGGGCAGGCTGGAGGGAGACCACCCAGATCCCTTTTGAAGAGGCCCTGCCCAGCCAGTGAGGAACGTCAGGCCAGGCTGGACGCTGCCAGAGGAAGAACAGCGGGCAGAAGACCCACTGCTCATCTTGCTCCCACCACGCCCTGGGTTGATGAAGAAACGGCTTAGCCCCTGGGGTCAGCGTCCCCATCTCGAAACGGCACACTGCGGCCAAGCACAGCGTTAAACATCTGAGCACTTAAAAGGAGCATAGGCGTTCTGCAACTTTGCACAATCTACACGTGTGCGGAAAGTTTCTCCTTTGAGAATGGTTGAATTGGAGCCATGCACAAACCTTACTTCATGATTTAAAACCCATTTCAAAAGGGGAAGCTAAAGAGAGAAAAGATCTCAGTAATCTAAGCTTTTACCCCCAAGAAATTAGAAAAATAAGAACAAAATAAACTCAAAGCAAGTAGAAGGAAAAACAGTCAGGATAAGAGCAGAATCTAAATTAAAACAAAAAACAATGAAACAAAATGTGCTTCTTTGAAAAGTTCAATAGATTGACAAACTTCTAGCAAGACTGATTTATATAAAGAGAGGGAAGGCAGAGATTGCCAAGATCAAGCATGAAACAGGCTCTCGCCACACGCCTTGCAGATGTCACAAGGACACTAAAGGAATTCTGCGGCGAACTCCGTACACGTATGTTTGACAGCTAAGATGAAATGGGCCACTTCATTGGAAAGCACAAACCACCACCGTTCTTCAAATGAGAAATAAGACATTTGCATACCCCTATAGCTATTAAGGAAATGGAATTTGTAATTCATAAATGCTCTTTCTCTTTTTTCTTTTCTTTTTTTTTAATGTAAGGGAGACGGGCAGATCACGACTCCCAGGCATCCCACAAAGTAGGCGGGTTACCTTCAGAGCAACCTTTACCTGTTCAAAAATTCGTCTTACATTGCCAGTGAGGAGTACTGCATCACCCTGGATCGTTATTTTACTACTCATAAGTTCAAGTCATATCTTTCTCTCTTTTTCTAAAAAAGAAGACAGCAGAAAGAAATCTCAAGCCTCAAGTTGTTTCACTGAAAAATTCTAACAAATATATAAAGAGAATTAAAATCAATTCTACACGATCTCTTCCAGAGAACAGAAAAGGTGAGGACATTTTCCATCATTTTATTTGCTCATTTTATAAAGCAAATATTATCCTTAGCCCAAAGACAGTACACAAAAGGGCTCAGTATTTCTAAAAAATACAGACACAATCATTCTTAAGAAGGTATTAACAAATAGCATTTAGCAATATATAAAAATAATTATGCACCGTGACCAAGTTGGCTTTATTCCATAGATGAAAGGCTGGTTTAATTTTCAAAAAAATCAAGCAATATAATTCACAATATGAATAGGCTAAAAAGAAAATCACAGTAGTGTATCAATTTACATAGAAAAAGTATTTGACAAAACCCAAGGCCCGTTTGTGATAAAGCTCTCAGGAAACTGGGAATAGGGTGGCCCTTCCTCAACTTGCTAAAGAGAATCTTCAAAAACCCCACAGCTGACATCCCACTTGATAGTGAAAGGCTGAATATGTTTTTCTAAGATCTTTCACCACTTTTGTTCAACATAGTTCTGTAAGTTCTAGCCAGCACAATAAGGAAAGAAAAGGAAGTGAAAGGCATGTAGATCAGAAAAGACAGAATAAAACTATTCCTATTTGCAGATGACATGATGTTCTACACAGAAAATTCCAAGGCATCTTCAAAACCAAACCCAAACAAAATAGAACAAATAAAAAACTCCTAGAAGCAACAGATCGGGGTGCAGAATACAAAATCAACACAGAAAAATCCACTGTATTTTTGTATACTAGAAAGGAACACATGGAAAATGAAATAAAAAATACAATGCCACCCATGGTCACTGAAATAAAATGAAATTCTTAAGTGTAAATCCAACAAAACACTCACAGGACTTGTACACTGAAAATAGATAACACTGAAGAAAATCAAAGATATAAATAAACAGAGAGACATACCATGTTAATGAAATACTCAACATAATAAAGGGGTCAGTTTTCCCACATTGATACACAGGTTTAGCACAATTTCTATAAAATCCCAGCAAATTTTTTTGTAGACATAGATAAGATTATTCTACATTTTATGTGAGAAACCAAACAATCTGGAATAGTAAAACAATTCTGAAGATGAAGAGTTCAATGAGAGCAATCAGTTTACCAGCTTTCAATACTTAGTATGTCGTGAAGTGAATCAAGACTCTGTTAAATTGGTGGAGAAAGAGACACAGAGATCAATGGAATAGAACAGAGAACCCAGAAACAGCCCCACACTGGTGTGGTCACCATATTTTTTGACAGAGTTGCAAAAGCAGCTCAATGAGAGAATGAGAGTCTTGTCCAAAATGGTACTGGGGTGATGGGATATTTGCAGGCAAAAAAGTCTACCTTGACCTAAACCTTACGGCTAATACAAAGCTAACTCGAAATGGATCATAGATTTACACGTAAAGTGTGTGGCCACAGGGCATTTGCAAGAGAACATCGGAGACTATCTTTGGGGCCTAGCACTTGGGGAAGAGTCATCAGCTCTGACAGCAAGGCATGATCTGTAAAAGAAAAATGTCAATGAACACGACCTCATTAAAGACCTCATTAAAGTGGAAGCTTGCTCTGTGAAAGACCCTCTTGTGGGGGTGAAAAGAAAGCTATGGTCTGGGAATAAAACTTGACAAAAGGCTCATAACTAGGAATACATAAAGAATATGTTAAAAACTCAACAGTGGGCAACCCCCTCGGGTTCCCTCCCACTGTGGGAGCTTTTCGGTCCTCTTAATAAATCCTGCTTTCAAAACAACGACAACAACTCAACGGTAAGAACACAAACGATTTAAATGGAAAAATGAATGAGAGGGAGAAGACCCACAGATGGAAGCTAGGCTCCCCACCAGCCATGAGAGAAGCATAAGGCCAGGTGAAATTTCACCGCAGACCCATGAGGACAGCCAGAACAAAAACACGGCCCACCCCGGGGGTTTGTGCAGAGGCGGAGAAGCTGGGCCACTCCAGTGGGGTTGCAAAAAGAACGGCCCCTTTGGAAAAGAGCTGGGCAGTTTCCTAAAAAAATTAAACATGCGATGCTGAACACCCAGCGATTATACTCCTGGGCACTCCTTTGCTGGTGACAGCCAAACCCCAGGAACAACCAAGGCATCTCAGGAGGTGAGTCATGAAATGGAAGGCTGCGCCTCTATCAAGACTGCAACTCCACAACAAAAAGGAATCCATGGCGTGGGCGGGTCTCAAGACTATTCTGCTGAGTGAGAAAAGCCCTTCTTGAGGGTCACCTTCTGTGGGGTTCCACCTGCATAACATAAATAAATGAAGACGCAACACAGGCCAGTGGTTTGTAGGGGCCAGGATCGAGGGGTGGGTGGTGAGAGAAGGTGGTCGTTGCAGAAAGGGAGGGCTGTGTGGCAACGAAACAGTTTCAGGTCTTGATTGCCTTGGTGGTGACAGGAACCTACCCCTGTGATCAGGGCACAAGGCTACACACACAGAGACACACGCACCAAACACACACGCTATACAAAGTCAATTTTCTGGCTTTGATATTCTACTAAAACTGTGGAGTGGCTGGGCGCGCTGGCTCACGCCTGCACTCCCGGCACTTTGGGAGGTCACGGCAGGAGGATTGCTTGAGCCCAGGAGTTTGAGACCAACCTGGACAACACAGCAAGACCTCTTCTCCACAAAAAGTAAAATATTGGCTGGGCAGGGTGGCGCAAGCCTGGAGTGCCAGCTGCTTGGGAGACTGAGACGGAAGGATCGCCTGGGTCCAGGAGGTGGAGGCTGCACTCCAACCTGGGCAGCAGAGTGAGATTCCAGACTCAAAAATAAATAAATAAATTCTAAAAATTAAAAAATAAAATAAAATTATGTGAGTTGTAACCATAGGAAGAACTGGTTGAAGAAGGTACAGGGTCTCCCTGTGCTCCCCTTACCCTTGCAAATTCCTGAGGCTCTATCCTTATTTCAAAATCAAAAGTTAAATTAAGTAATTAAAAATGAGAAAATCCACTTTATTTGGTTAGAGGTTTTCACAAGTGATGTCACTCTGCTCCATTGAACAGTGTGAAGGGTAAGTGTGTTCTAATGACCATGCCCAAGTCCTAGAGTGTAGACCACCCCCGGTGAGAAGGCTCCGGGTTGCTCTCTCAGGAGGTGGACAGGGTGGCGGAACCCTGCAGGCCGAAACACAGTGGACTTGGTCGTCAGGCCTGTGGCTGC
This sequence comes from Carlito syrichta, assembly GCF_000164805.1. Taxonomy (NCBI): domain Eukaryota; kingdom Metazoa; phylum Chordata; class Mammalia; order Primates; family Tarsiidae; genus Carlito; species Carlito syrichta. Next base: position 169,110 of record NW_007245951.1, read on the forward strand.
TTGTGGAGCGTGTGGCCACAGTGAGGAGCATTTATGTTGGAAATATTTTCTTTCCAGACAGGGCAATAGAGCTCATAGACCTCACAAATCTTGAGCCAGCAAATGCCAGATCCCATGGTGACCAGGGAGCTGGAGGAGGGTGCCAGGTATGGCTGTGCGTGCCCGGAGGGCGGAACGAGGGGTAGGTGGCCATCTGACCAGTTCCTGTTCCGAGACCCTAGCGGGGCCCTGGGGTTCTTGCTGGCTGTCACGGCCATGTCTTGCCTTTAGACTCTGCCTTCAGATGACCACTCAGTTCCCAGCTGGGTGTCTATTCCTCCCGAGTCCTTTCGCTTGTCTCCCTCAGTGAGCCCGCGCATCTGAACTTGAACTCATCCTGCTCCAAAACGTCCCCTTTTTCCTTCCCTTTACTTGCCTTTAAGTGCCCATGTGCGCCACGTTGGCTACAAAGCCCTGGTGCATCTGGCCCCTGCGGCTGCCACTGAGTGGGATCAACTCTTCTCTTTGTGAATCAAAATGGGTTCCTTCTAGTGCAAGGAATCTCTTTCCAGGGGACTGTAGGCGACTCTGAGCAGCGGGGCGTTTCGCGGTGGGTCAGGCCTTGAAGGCTGAACTTGTTTTCGCATTTATGATTTACCTCTGCTTTTCTCTGACTTTGCAAGACCCTGAGGTACCTGGGAGCGGTGGCTGGCCTCCCTGCTGAGATTTCCAGTCCTGAAGCAGATCATAAGTTGCCTCCGACTCCTGGGGCTGAAGGACTTGGTCATTTTACTTTTCCCCCTATTGTTTGGGACCGCAAAGGGGGCAAGAGAGTCAGGGAGGAAGACAGGCCTGGACGGTGTTCGTGGTTTGGTGTGCTTGGTTTATGGAAGATGGAGGGAATTTATTTTTTAATTTTATTTTTAACTTTTTTTAGACACCCAGTCACACTCTGTTGCTCATGCCGGATGGCAGTGGTGACATCAAAGCTCACTGCAGCCTCGGCCTCCTGGACTCCAGCCACCCTCCCGTCTCAACCTCCCAAGTAGTTGGGATTAGAAGCGCAAGCCACCAGGATTAGCTAGTTTTTTAATTTTTGTAGAAACAAGGTCCCACTATGTGGTCCAGCTTGGTCTCAAACTCCTGGCTTCAAGGAATCCTTCAGCCTGAGCCTCCCAAAGTGCTGGCATTACAGGCATGAGCCACCACACCCAGCTGGTGAAGGGCATTTATGCAGAAGAGTTTTTGTGTTTAAGGAATCTCATTAGCATGAACTGTATAAAATCGCCACAGTCCTGGTGAGAAATGGCTCAGGTGGTCACGTCTCACGGTTCCATCCAGCTCACTCCCCTGGGAAGCAGCCCTACCTCTGCTCCCGCCCTCTCCCTGGGGTGGGGGGGGTCTTCCTCTTTCCCGCCCCCTCAGCTTCTCCGCCTTCCTCCTCTCAAGCCTCTCAGGACTTCTATCCTAACCAACCGCAGTGTTTACCCGTCCCGGGAGACAGCGGCGTTTGATGTGGTTTGCCCCTGTGAGCATGGCGGGCCAAATGGGAACAGCCTCAACAGGAAGTGGAGGAGGCGATTCCCCTGGGAGAACCCTTCAGACATCACAGTGACAGGATGAGGAGCAGGAGTGGGGGGAGAGGCGATGGGAGGCACCCCTGCCCAGCTTGTGCTGGCCCCCCGCCCCGTGCTGGGCCCCCCTGTTTGGGTCCCCGCCTTCTCTCTTGGTTCTGGGGCGCGGCCCAGTGAGCTGCGGTCGGCATCCCTCTCTGCAAGCCCAAGTGGGCCTCTTCCGTGTTGCCCAGGCCGGATCCATCCCTTAATCTGCTTTTGCTCTCCAGGCAGTACGCTGAGCTGTCTCTTTCCCTGATGTCTCTGCCCCCAGCGCTTGTTAAAAAAATCCCTTTGGCCTTCAAACCTCATATGTTTAGATTTTTGCGTGTGTGAGAGACGAGGTCTTGTTCTGTCCCTCTGGCTGGAGTACAGCGGTGCCGTCGTAGTCCACCACAGCCTCAGACTTTGGGGCTTAAACGATCCTCTTGCCTTAGCATCCTGAGTAGCTGGGACCACAGGTGTGCATGCTCCACCAGGCCCTGCTCATTAAATTTTTTTTTTTTTTTTTGGGTCAAGACAGTGTCTCACTATGCTGCCCAGGCTGGTCTCCAACTCTTGCCCTCAAGGATCCTCTCGCCTCGGCCTCCTAAAGTGCCGGGATGATAGGCATGAGCCACCGCACCTGGCCTAAACCTCGTAAATGTGATTTCAGGAGGCAGACAGCCGGGGGGTTGGTCCGATGCGTTCAGCTGGAAGGTCTGTTGGGTTTTAAGCACAGGGAAGGGTTCTCTTTTTAAACGATGATGGCAGTGCCACCCCCTCACCATCTCTCCTCTTCCTCTCCCACCTGACTTGAGCCCATGGCTCCCCCGCTGTGCCCCTTGCCAGAGCTGCCCAGGACGTGGGTGACCACACGCAGAGCCCCTTCTCGCCTCTGCCATCCCCGGGTGACTTCGCTGACGTGGCTCCGGGGCAGCCCCTCGTTCCCGTCTCTGGGCTCGCCTGTCCGCCGCGGCTCGGCCCTTCCTCGTAGGCTGCTGGTTTCCCTCGAGGCTGAGCCTCGGCCGTCCTCAGGGCTGGGGCTGGGCCCTTCTCGCACACACGGCTCACCTCCCCCAGCTCACGCTTGGTCCTGCAGCCCAAGCGGCCTTTTCCGAGGCCTGTCGCCGGATCTCGGCCGATCTCGGAAGCCAAGCAGGGTCGGGCCCGGTTGGTGCTTGGATGGGAGACTGCCTCCTGGTACCGGGTGCTGTATGCCGGTCGACGGCACCCTGGTTCCGGGAGTGAGGCCCGCACTCCTGCACGGCCTCCGTGCCCGGCGCGCCCCGGCTCCAGCCGTCTCTGCCTTGTGACTCCTGGACTCCCTTGGCTCCCCCCCCCCGCCCCTTTGGAGACCTCTTCCCACCGTGCTGTCTCCCGCCACGGGGCCCTAAGTGTCTGCCTCCTCCTTCTCCTCATCAAATCCCACATATGCCTCCGAAGGAAGCTCCTCCTCCTACGAGCCTTTCCTCATACATCTGGCTTGCTCTGTGTTCCGTCCTGGCCGCTGAAGGCATAGATGTGGCCCCGGCCCCCCTTCAGGCCCCCGGCAGGATTCCGCCTCCACCTGGAGAACCTGGGCACCATGTGGAGAGGGCCTAGGTCCCCACGAAGTGCAGAGCATTGCTGTCGACCCTGTGGAGAAGACCGCCGCCATTCACTTTTCTCCTTGCCTTGAAATGATGTGGTTCCTGACCTTTGGGCGGGGGTAGATTCATATTTTTTTCTAAAT
>NW_007245951.1:172481-211255 GCF_000164805.1 Carlito syrichta
TTTCTAAATATATATATATATATATATATATATATATATATATATATATATATATATATTTTTTTTTTTTTTTTTTTTTTTTTTTTTAAGAGATGGATTCTTGCTATGCTGCCCTGGCTGGAGGGCAGTGGCACCATCATGGCTCACTGCAGCCTTGACTTCCTGGGCTCAAGTGATCCTCCCTCCTCAGCCTTCCGAGTAGCTGGGATGACAGGTGCACACCACCATGCCCGGTTCGGTTTTTGATTTTTTTGTAGAGACAAGGTCTCACGATGTTGCCCAGGCTGGTCTCAAACTCCTGGGCTTCTGCTGTCCTTCCACCTGGGCCTCCCTAATGGCTGGGCTGACAGGCGAGAGCCTCCACACCTGGCTGGTTTTATTTTTGAAATTCACATGGTGAAAAGGCACAGGTAGCCGCAGTGAATTTCAGGACATGGAGACCATGTGGGGTGTCATCCTGACATGCCGCCGTCACCCTGTGCAGGGCCCTGTACTCGGGAGCCCCCAGCCAGGCCTGTTGCGGACCTGGGACTCCAGCTCCATGATCCTCTGGGTGGAGGCTGGTGCCCTGGGGTGGCCCCGAGGGGCCTGCAGAGCCGCAGGGCCAAGGAAAGCGAGCCTCCATGGAGTGGCCGTCCTCGGCGTGTCAAGGTTCTCTTCGCGGATTCCACTGTAGGACAGCCGGTGGCGTCACCTGCACGGGCAGGAGGGAGCTCCCCAGGAAAGCGGGGCTCTGGGGAGAGGCAGCTGCCGAGGTGGATGCCAGAGCCAGGAGACGAAGGAAGGCGGCTCTGGGAGACACAGGGGAGGGAGAATGCGCACATTCAGGTGTGAGTGTGTGTGCACCTGCGTGTGGGGAGCAGGGTGTGTGTGTGTGTGCACGTGCACGGGTGTGTGGAGAAGAGAGTGTGTGTGTGCACATGTGTGTGGCTGTGGAGCAGGCTGTGTGTGAGTGCGTGGGACTGAGGACGAGTGTGTACACACGTGGGGTCAGGGAGTGTGTGTGTGTGTTCACGTGAGTGTGCATGGAGCAGTGTGAGTGTGTGCATACAGGTGGGGGATCAGGGTTTGTGCACATTTGTGTAGCAAGGTGTGTGTGTGCACACGTGGGGTGTGTGAGTGAATGTGTGTGCACATGTGTGGGGTGGAACAAGGTGTGCATGATTGTGTGTGCACACATGTGTGCAGCATTGCGGGAGGCAGGGTGTGTGTGCACACGTGTGGGGGAACAGCGAGGAGGAGCTGGGTGTGTATGCACAAGCGTGTGCGTTGTGGAGCAGGGTGTGTATGCACACGTGCATGGGGGTGTTGGGGTCTCAGACACCACAGAGACGTTTTCCCACGAGCCACGGAAGCGGGCCACACAGCCCACCTCAGGCTCGGGGCTGAGCAGCTGTCTCCGATGCCCCGTGTGCCGAGGGTGCCTTCTGAAGGCCCCATGCCAACACACACTCCACCCCACACGCCCTACGTGGCACCCTGGGAGCCTCCTTCAATTTGCGTAATTTCGACCTGCTTTCTGCCCATGGAGGAAGATTTGGGGTGAAACTCTCTTTCCCCCGTTATCAGCCTGTCTTGATTCGGATCCCAGGGAGAAGGCGTCTCAGTGTCCCCCGAGGCCCCGCCGTGCTGCGGGACCTGAGCCTGGAGGCCGGAGGTCGTGCGGGGCGTGTCCACGGCAGGAAGGGTCGACCCACGAGTTCCTCCAGCGGCAAGTGTGTCCCTCTGAACCACATCTGGAGTGTGAACCCGCTGCCCGTGGCGCGCCACTTGCCGTGCGTGCTGTCGTGTCCAGAGAGAGTCTAGGTCCTGGCGAAGAACATGGAACCCGGGATCCGGGCCCCTAAGAGCCTGCCCTCCCCTCCCTTTCCCCTCCTTCTCCCTGCCGCTGCCGCTGCCTGCCACTCACTGATTTCTCGGTTCCCTGCGTCAACGAATTTTGCCACGCCAGACCCGGCACGGCCCTGGGGACACAGGGATGAACAGGAGCTGTTCCCTGTCCTCGAAAAGCCCGAATCCACGAGAGGGAGAGGGACTGGAAGAGAGAGGGGGCCACAAGTACAGAGCTGCCGTGACGGTGGGAGGGGCAGCGATCACAGGCGCCGGCAGGGTGAGGTTCCTGATGGGGCCAGACTCCAGCTGCGGAAGGCACAGGGCAGGGTGGAGAGGCAGGTGTGTGGGGTGGGGGGAAATGCCAGTGTGTAGGGTAGGGTGTGAATGCTGCACGTGGGGTGTGGGGTGAATCCGAAGCGTTTGGCCAGGGCGGCGTGGGGAATCTTCTACCGAACCACCTGGCCCCGGGGGATCCGATGGCAGCACCCAAGTGGCTCCCCAGAGGGTGCTGGAGACTCCTAGTTCCCATTTTGCCCGCTGAAATGGGAGTCAGAGGGGAGGCAGCCACCTCCCTGCTGGATTGCCAAGGACTGAGGCCAAGGGCCTCCCAGAATGACTTTGGCCAGGGCAGGCGTGGCCCACTGTAGTTGGTCACAGTCCCAGGCGGGGTTTCCTGTCTGCAAAGCCACCCAGACATGCGCTGGGCAAGGCCAGTGTCCTCCCCCAGGGGTGCACATGAAGCCCATGATCCCAGGGAGGTCAGCCTCTGTCTGCCCCGCTGGATGGGACACGCCATGCTCATATCAGAAATTAAACCGAGGGAGTGCCAAGACTGTTTCCTCACACCATGAGGACAACTCCTTTTTTAAACATTTAGGTTTTAAGGTACTCTGAGATGACAGAAGGAGAATGTGATCAGGAGAAACAAACTGCACGAGAATAAATTACACCAGGAAGACAGGATAGTTTCCACTCTGGGCTCCTTTCAAGGACGGTTCTCAGAGCCAGGATGTCTGTGACGCGTGGCACAGGGGCGCGAAGAGAAAGGTTGGCGTTCCACTCCTCTGTGATGTTTGGCGTCCTCTTCCTCACTGTAGCGCGCTCTCTCGGAGAAACGCGGACATATTTTGCGCTGGGAGCGTTTCCGAGTCGCGTTCCCTCCCTCATCCCTTTGCAGAAGGTCGACTCCAAAGGGGCTTCCTCAAGGTGAGACACTGAGGACTTCGGAAACCCTGAAGCCACTGGACACGTCATCGGTCCAAGCTCGGAGAGCTAGAGTAGACTGGAAATGTGATGAAAGGAAAGGCGCAGTGTTTCTGGAGGCCCCAGGGAGAGGGTTGCCTCTGAGAACACAGGAGCTCCCTGGCCCAGGATGGCCTGTGGCTCTCAGCCCTTCCAGCCCAGCGCTGAGACCAGATGCTGTGGAAGGCTCGAAGGTCTGCCCTGGCCGAAGGCCTACCTGACGGAATTCAGACGGGAGAGAGTGGTGCCATAAGTCACCCCGCAGAGCAGTGAGTATTAGCCAAGAGGCACAGAGCTGGCAGTGCCCGGGGCAGGGTGCCCACTGCAGCTGAGAGGGGTGACTGGATGCTGACTCCATTGAGCTCAGCCTGCAAGAGGGACCCTTCCCAAGGAGGTCTGAGACTGCCCACTTTCTGCCCCCACGGCTCTCTTCTGAAAGGGAAAGTGCTCCGGGTTCACCCGCTCTCACCAGCCAGGAGACCCTGCCAGAGCCTTGGGCGATCACTCATTGTTTACCAACGTCCTTTCCAATTTCTCCCGTCTGTTTCAGAAACCCGTATTTATAACCCAGCTTGATCGTATAAAGCATTTGTCACTGCTGCTCCAGGGCCTTGGACTTCTTACGTTGGGTTTGAGTTTGCTTTTCTTTACAGGGATCCTGCTTTTGGTTCAAGACATTGGGTGTGACTGAGCCCAGCAGACAGGCTGTAGCACCCAAGACTGGATGGAATTTCAAAATGTATTTTCCCTCCAGTTTTATCAAGGTATACCAGACAATACAAATGGCATATATTTGTGGTGCACAACTTAATATTTTGATACATGTATACATTGTGAAATGATTGACTTAAGCTAAATAACATCTCCTTCATGTCACATATGTTTTTGTAGTGACAACATTTGAGATCTGCTGTCCTAGGAGTTTTATACATGGCGGGCTGGGTATGACTGGAGTCACGGGGGTGGGAGGTGGGGCGGTGAAAGCCTTCACCAAGACAGTTATGAAAGAAGAAAGGTCGATTTATTAAAGGGAAAGACACTGTGAAGGGCACAACGGCAGGGCGGCAACGGGAGTGTCTGCCTCAGCAGAGAGGATGAGCTAGAGGAGTGTTCTTGTAAGGGGGGTCCGGTGCAGGCCAGGGAACTGTCACTGGGGGTGGGACTAAAGGAAATTTCCAGAGGTTTGTAAAGTGGTTGATGGATGATGGTATTTTGTTTCTTTAAGATAAGGTTAGTTAACAGCCATGGAATTAGCCAAAAGACGTTAATGACTTTCTTTGTTGGCTGCAGAACCCACAGCAAATGTTTTGCAGCTGGCCGTCCAGCCTCGGCAGCTCCTTGCTGTTATCAGTAAGTTTCTTTGCAGATTTTTATCTTGAGGCCCCTTTCCTTAATATAATTGACCAAATTTACTCAATGGATGGACGCCATTGGCTATTGTGAATAACACTGCCATGAACATGGGAATGCAGATGTCCCGCAGGGGTACTGATTTCGCTTCCTTTGTGTATTTCCCCAGAAATGGAATGACTGGATCATATGGTAGCTCTTCCTCTAATCTTTGTGGGAGCTTCTGGACTGCTTTCCAACGTGGCTATAGCAATTCGCATTCCCACCAACAGGAGGGGGGCGGTTGAAGGTTCCTTTTCAGCACATCTTCACCCACATTTATTCCCTTTTTGTCTTCTTGGTGATGGCCAGTCTCACGGGCATGAAGCAATATCTCATTGTGCTTTTGGGGTCATATCCAAAAGCTCATTGCCCAGACCCAGGTCAAGAGGGTTTTCCCCTGTTTTCTTCTAGTAGTTTTATAGTTTCAGGTCTTATGTTAGTCTTCAATCCATACTTTGGGAGAGAGTGGTCCACTTTCAACTTTCTGCCATGGAGGTCCAGTTGTTCCAACGCCATTTATTGAAGGGACTTTTCTTTCCCGTTGTGTGTTCTTAGCACCTTTGCTAAAGAATGATAATTGTGTGAATTTACTTCTGGGCTCTCTGTTGCGTTCCACTGGTGACTGTGTCTGTCTTTTTCTTAGTCCCATGCTGCTTTGGTTATGATCATGTAGAGGAGACAAAAACTTAACCTCTTTCTTTTTAGAATTTTTTTGTGTGTGTGTGGCCAGATCTAAACATTAAACTGACATAAGACAGATGAAAGGAGAAAATTATACAAAGTATGAGGAGGCTTCCTAAGGAACTGAAGAGCCAAAGAGACAGTCTGAGTCAAACACTTTTGTACTGAAGTGGACCGAGAGGAGTTACTGTGAAAGTGAAATAGGGCAGAGGGTCTTTGGCTACGGTGCCTGACCTGTGAGAAGTGACTGGGAAGATAAAGGTGAGCTTAACAGGGCTTGGCTTGTTTATACCGATTTCCCTTTGCCTCCGCTTCCCATCCTAGTTGACAAGAATGTTACTTTCCTTTGGGTCTAGGGAGGACGTCTTTTACCTGGGAATTGTATCCTCCACTTTTCAGAAACAGAACAAAGGTCAGAGCAGTCTTCTTGCACCTGCTGCTTTTAAAAGTGCCTTTAAATGCCGGGCTCAGTGGCTCAGCCTGTAATCCCAGCGCTTTGGGAGGCTGAGGCGAGTGGATTGCCTGAGCCCACGGGTTCGAGACCCACCTGGGCAACTTGGCGAGACCTCATCTCTACAATAAATCAAAAACTAGCTGGGTGTGGGAGCACATGCCTGTAGTTCCGGCTACTCAGAAGGCTGAGGCGGAAGGATCGCCGGAGCCCAGCAGGTCAAGGCTGCAGTGGCCGAGGGCATGCCACTGCACTCCAGTCTGGGTGACAGAGTGAGACTCCAACTCAAAAAATAAAAAAATAGAAAATAAAAGTGCCTTTAGCCCAGCAGAGTTGGCCTCAACAGCAGGCCAGCATGGTGTGTCTTGGGGTGGCACAATCTTTTAGTAGCTTTGTAGTGTGTTTTGAAATCAGGTAGCATGATGTCTACAGTTTCGCTCTCGCTGCTCATGATGGCTTTGGTTGTTTGGTTTTGGGGTTCTGCACACATTTTAGAATTTTTTTTATTTTGGTGAAAAATGTCATTGGAATTTTGATAGAGATTGCATTGAAGCTGTAGATCACTTTGGGTAGTATCCTCTAAGATCAGGAACAAGACAAAGATGCCCACTGTCACCACTTCTATTCAATATAGTATTAGAAGTCCTAGTCAGAGTGATTAGATAAGGAAAAAAAATACAAACTGAAAAGAGCAGTCAATTTTCTTTGTTTGCAGCTGGCATGATTTTATATATAGAAAACCCTAAAGATCCCACCAAAAAACTTAGAATTAGTTAACAAGCTCAGTAAAGCTGCAGGACACAAAATCAACATACAAAATTCAGTCGCATTTCTATATGCTAACAAATTCCCCCCCAAATCAAGAAAACAATCCCATTTACAATAGCATCAAAAAATACTTGAGTGAATTTCACAAAGGGGATGAAAGATCTGTACGCTAAAACCTGTATAAAATTGATAAAAGAAGCTGAAGAAGACACAAATAAGTGGAAAGATATTTGATGTTCCTGGATGGGAAGAATCAATATTATTAAGACAATGTTAAAAGGTGTTAGTTGCAAGGCATTGATTTCAGATACGGCTGCCGAAGAGTAACCATCTCTGGGAGATAAAACCGTTGTGTTTCTGAAACTATTCCCTTGAGATTTTTCACCACCCCACTTGTGCCTGTGGAAAATGAGGCCTGCGGGACCAGGGCCTCCAAAAATCTTCTCTTCGTGGCCCAGGACTTTCTATCTCAGTCCATTTTGCAGCCAGGCTGGATACTTGGGGTGTTACAATGTCCCTGGGGTTCCGTCTTTACCAGCCTCTGGGGAGCCTGTGAAACTAAGCTTAGTTTGAGTCTTAAACCACCAGAGGAAAAAGGGGAAAGTACAAAGAAGAGAAGAGGGACTAAGGGAACAAAAGTGGAAGACAGAAATAAAAGTCACTAGAGGCGAGAGTGTTTATGTCTGTACCCACACGTCTGTGTGACACTCGGGGTGGGTGTGCCACGGGCGGGCACCTTTTGCCCAAATCACGTCAAGTCAGAACCAGAGCTCTGAGACCTGTTTCCCCCACATGCCGTGTTCCACGCCCTCCTCACCCTTCCACAGGTCAGTATCTTGCCTCCGCAGAGATGTTATTTTGAGCCACTGACTCCTGAGACAGGTAGATATTTTGTCACAAGCAAGGGGAGATGAAAGTCTCTTTCTGCTCATGACGTGGTGCCCGCACCTGAGAACCGAGTGTGTTCTGCCTTTTGCTTGGTTCTGGCAGGACGACGTGCTCGTCCCACGGTCATCTGTTGCCGAGGGCCTCCCTCGTGCCTCTTGGGGCCGGAGAGATTGCTCACAGCCTCTCAGAGAGCAGCGGGTGACATGTCTGTCCAAGAAGAGGTGGACTCACAAGAGCACACCTGGTTGCAGGGTGAGCCTGAGAGACCCTGAGATGCTTCGAATGGCAGCCTTGAGCCATGCTGGGCCCGTCTCTCACCACCTGCCAACTCATCAACAGCGTGAGAAAACAGCTCATCATGACATGGGAAGAGTGAGCGGGTGGCCCCGTGTCAGAGGACATGTCTCCCTGGGGCTACCTGTGGCTGTGACTGAGGGATGAAGGTCAAGCTGTGAGAGGGGTGGGTGGGCACCGAGTGGTGCAAGCAGAAATGTGGCCAGTGCAAAGGTCCTGAGACAGGAACCAGCCTGGCAGATCGTGGTGAGAAAGCTATTCTGCTCAGAGCTTATGAAGTCAGGGTGAGACGGTCCAAGCCCAGAGCAGGGACAAATGCTGCCAGCCTTTGTAATGGCCTCCTTGGGCTGCTGTCACAGGTGACCCTGGTGGCAAAAACAGCACAAACCCATACCTTACCATTCTACAGATCAGAAGCCTGAGGTAGATCTCGTGGGCCAAGACCAAGGTGTCTGCAGGGCTGATTCCTTTCCGGAAGTTCTGGGCAGCGTCTGTGTCCTGCCTTCTTCAGCCTCCAGAGGACCCCCGAATTCCAGGCTCGAGGCCCCTCCCCCTCCCACCTCCTTCGTGGCAGGACCGTCCACCCGGCCTGAGCGGCCTCAGTTCCATCTGTTGCCTTTGCCGGTGAGACAACATCTGCACAGGTTCTGGGGATTCGGCCGTGGACATCTTTGAGGGGCCATGGCTCTGCTGAGGTCCTCCAGGTGAGGACTCTGGGCTTTTATCCTGAGTGTGGCAGGAAGCCCTTGGAGGGATTTACGAAGGGAACTATTGTGGTGGGGGTCCCTTGGGGTGTTTCTAGTGCCTTCTAGCCCCCCCCCAGCACCCAGGAGCAGCCCCCTGGGTGCCAGCCCCCTGGGCCCACTCAAGCTGCAGCTGTCCACCCTGTGTGTCCTCCACGTGGGGAAGAGAGCCTGAGCAGCTGCTGTGGGCTGTCGTGGCCGCTTCTGGCCAACCTCGCCCCAACTCAGCCTCCCCCCGCTTTCCAGAACCCTCCGAGTTGCCTGTTCTGCAAGAGAGGAGCATCGTCAAGTGTCTGCTTGACAAACCAACATACCTTAAAATTCACATGAGTCAGGCCCCCTTTGTGCCTCAAGAGAGAGATGACATGGTTTTGAGATTTCCGTTTCCGGCAACTCTGTCCCAGCTGCCTTCTCACTCGACTTAAAAGGCATTTTCTATTGTTTTGATTTCTAAAATGGTGGCCATTCTGACTGGTGTGAGGTGGTAGCTCCCTGCGATTTCCCTTCTCGTTTCCCTGATGGTGAGGGATGTCGAGCCTTTTTTCATCCGTCTGTTGGCGGCTTGTACGTCTTCTTTTGAGAGGCGTCTGCCCAAACACCGCAGGATCTCACTGAGAAGTGGGAGCTAAACTAGGACTCTACAGAGGCACAGAGACCGGGATCATGGTCATGGGAGACTCAGAAGGAGAGACGAGAAACCGGTACAGCGTGCGTAGGCAGGGGTGCGAGTGCACTCAAGGCCCAGACTTCGCTGCCGCTATACAAGGCAGCCATGAAAGCAAAAACTATGTGCGCCTCCTAAAGCTGTTGACATCTTTCAGAAGTCATCTTCAGCTTCATCCCTAAATTACTGAATCATTCGGTGTATCATGTGAAGCGATGCCCTCGCTGCGATCAATATTCTTGTCTTTAGAAAGGAAGCGGAGACGCCGTCTCTCTTAGCTGTTTCTGCAGACCAGTGTGTAAAGTGCCCGGAAGTGACTAATCACAGTAAATGGTTTTGTACCTCAGTACAAGTTAGTAAAACTCACAGATGAAATTTAAAAAGCGCTGTTTTAGAGACATATGTTGTCAAAGCTTGAAAATCAGCTCTTTAACAGCTTGCATTTGGGTTACACACGCGACGGTCTGATTCTGCAGAAGCTGTCTCGCTGCCACAGCATTGGACAACAACCAGGAGCAGGAAGAGTGAGGGACCTAGGAAGGGGTCTTCCCGAAGAAGCCAGCAGGGTGAATTCTGACCCTAGTTGACATCTCCTTATTGTTTGCGGGATGGAAGACAAACGCCTGGACACACCGACTCATGCGTATTTCTTGTGCCTTGCAGTAGACTGGCTGATTATGACAAGTCTGTATGGATCCCGGGCCCAGCAGGGTGTCAGTGGAGCCACTGGACAGGACTTCCCACAGACACCGGTGGCAGGTGGCCGACGGGGTGGGGGGTAGGAGTGGAGGTGACAGACCATCAAGACGCTACACGGCGGGGACAGTTTGGGCTGTGATTTGGGATTCTCACTCCACCCTGGCAACACTCCTCCCTGCCTGGGGCCTTGGTTTTGTTACTCTCAGTTCAACTGGAAGAGGTGGACCCTGCAAGTAGACTGACACAGTGAAGGATGGCATGCTTCGTTCTCCTCCTGACACCTGATTCTTCCCTGTGTGCACACTGAGTTAAGTTTGTATTCCCTTTGGTCTGCTCTTTCGCAATAGTTTGTTGCTTACTTACATTTTTGTTTTGTTTTGCTTTGTTTTTAACCTTTTCTTTTTTTTAATCAGGGTCTCACTGTGTTGCCCAGACCGGAGTGGGCAACGGTCACGGCCACTGCAGCCTCGACCTGCTGGGCTCAGGCGATCCTTCTGCCTCAGCCCTTCAAGTAGCTGGCACTACAGGTGCGTGCCTCCACGCCCAGCTCATTTTTTGATTTATTGTAGAGACAAAGTCTCACCAAGTTGCCCAGGCTGGTCTCAAACTCCTGGGCTCAGGCAATCCTCTCACCTCCGCCTCCCAAATTGCTGGGATTACAGGTGTGAGCCACCATGCCTGGCTTTTATTTTTTATGATTCTCTTAATTTTCTCTACTTATTTGCCTCATCTACTTTTATCATCTTAAGATGCCGTGTTGGTCCTGTGGTTCCACTTGCCTTCCATTTTCTTTCTCCTTTTACTATTTCTTTCATCGTGTCCAGACATCTCACTCTCAAACCCTTGATTAGGTAAACAATTGCTAAAAATTCACAAACTTCTTTAAGGAAATAAAGAAACACACACCATTTTTTACATAAACTCATCCATCTTATTGTGGACAAAAGAGTGATGCATGTTTACAAGTGCCCATAGAGGTGAAAAGCTAGATTTCCAAAACAGCAAGCACATGCATTCACCGTGGCGGATGTCTGCCCTGGTGAGCTCAGCGTGGCTTTCATGGGCACCGTCTCCCGTATGCAGGCCGGGGTAGCAGACGGCAGCTCTGTGAGGGGCACGTGGGGAGGGACTTCGTTCTCCTCCGAATCCCCAAGCCCAGCCCCTCTTCCTTCAGCCCAACCTGAGATTCAGCCGCGACTCTGCTGCCGACCGTGTTCTCGCGGGAGGCTCAGCACCCAGGGCTTTGAGGGAGGCCGTCAGGTGAGGACCTTCAGGTGAGGGCCAAGGTCGACTCTGGGAAACATGTTAAGCAACTCAAAACGGGAAGCCTCTGGGTCATGTGACCTGCAGGGACGGTTTCTTCCATCCAAATTCCTCACCTTCTTTTGCTGCCTTTGACGTCGGTGATCGAGTCTAGAGGCAGGAGGGGTGGCCGGGTGAGGGCAGGGGGACGCGTGGGGTGATAGGTGGGAAGCCAGGAGTGAAGACTGGGGTGGGGCTGGGGTGGGTGCTCTCTGTGATTTGGCTTTTCCGCTGGTTGGCGACATTCATGGTAAGCCGCTGGGGAGAGGAAGACAGAGGCGGGCGCATGACGGCCCAAGGTCCTGGGAAGCCCTGGACTTTGATCTGCTCCTGTGGTGGCTTTTGAGCAGCTGCGCTCCAGCGGAGCAGCGGACTCATCCAGAGAACACCCATCACGATGAGCAGCTGCCTTTCAGCCGGCGGTCATGCGGTGCGTGTCTTCTGCGTGGGTGCCAGAGCCCCTGGGCGGGTTCCTTCCTCTCTCTCTTCCTTCCTCAGGTTCCTTCTTCTCTCTCTCCCTCTCTGTCCGGATCAGTGGCGAGCACAGAGCCCGTCTTCAACCCCGGTAGAGTGGACCGGCGTCATGTGAGTGTGTTTCTCGTTCTGTTGCCAGATCAGGCACGGGTGGGGAAACAGGGACGGGCATCTTCGAGAACAAGTGTGTGTTGAGGCTTACTGGGTGTCAGGGCTAGAGACACAGATTTGAGTGACAGATCTTGGCTTTTCAGGAGTTTATCGAGAAGCAGCGATCGTTGACATTGACGTGGATGCCGTGGGGTCCGGGTTTGCTCAGGGGCATCTGGGCCACGTTGTTTGCTATGTCGCCCAGAGCAGCCACGGACGGCGCTTGGCCCTGGCTGCTGGCCTCTCCAGTGGTTGTCCACAGACAGCCCCAGACGGCTTGGCCTCCAACCTCAGGGCACCTCTGGGCCCCAGAAGGGCTGGGGAGTCAGCGCCCAGGATCAACCTTCCCCGGAGAAAGACCGAGGGTCAGTGACCATCTTCCTTGCTCCGTGGGGGTCTGATGCTAAAGGTGGTCTCCAGGCTCAGAAGGTCCCAGGAGGGCGGAGCCCAGGTGCTCACGGTCCCTCATCAACACCCTCTTTCCCAGGACACTTCCTCTCTCCTCCAGGAGAGCTTCCTGGAATTATCTTCCAAGTAACCCCCACGTCTCTGCGTCTACTTTGCGAAGGACCTGGACTAAGACACAAGCTCTCACAGCCCCCCTGGGGGGGGCGGTGGTAGGTCTCAGATTCCACCGGGCCCGCGGCGAGAGGGGGGCTTGCTGGGCAAGGGCTTCCAGGCACCTCGAGACACGAGAAAGCACAGCATGATGGGGACATACTTTCAGTTGATTTGCTTAATAAGGCCTCAAGCAGTTAAGATACCAGGCAGAGCAGGGCTTTGTGTCCCTGGCACTACGGACACTTTGGGCTGGAGAAGTCTCTCCTGTGGGGCATCTGGGACACTGTGGGGTCTCAGCAGCAGCCTGGCTCCTTCCCGTGAGCCGTCAGCAGAATTCCCTCCTCCCAGCTGTCACAAGGAGAAATGTCCCAGGCGTTCCCACGTGTCCTCCGGAAGACAAAAGTCCCCCGGCTGAGAACTGCGACACAGAGCTTCTGAGCGGCACCCACCTCTTGGAGTGCCCCTGGAGTGCCTGGTGCGTGTGTGATGCCGCTACACAGTGTCCTTGCATGGATGCCAAGGGCAGGGCCGCATTCCTGGAGCCGGCCCTCAAAACTTCTGCCCCAGAGGTGGTCCCAAGGCACCTTACTGACATGGCCCGCTCTTCATGCTGCCTCAGTGTGAGTGACGGAGTGAGGTCCACTTGGAATCCTCGGAGAAGGTCAGCTGGAAAAAAGTGGCTCTTGTGAATCGTTATGCATTGGCTTGCCTCTGTCTGCACCGCGTGAGTGCCAGGCTATTCCCAGCCATGGCATGTGGAAGGTACACAGGGTGAGGAGCTGCGGACCAGTTCTTGGTTCCCAGGGGTGAAAGCCATTTGTGCACGAAGCAGGGCATGCACAGGGGCCCTGGCCAGTCTGGGCATGGGTGCAGGAGCCCTGTAGACTTTGGTGGAAAGGCCAAGCCTCTCCAGCGACGTGGCATCTGGTGAGCAAAGTCAAGGGCATGCGGGTCCCTGGTGGGGGAGCAAGGGGAGCCCCAGTGGCCGAGCTTGGCGGGGAAGAGCCACTGTAGGATAGTGTGCTAAACACTTCTGGGAGCCAGCGCCTCTGTTGTTGGCTGCTTCCACCAAGTTCAAGGAGATCTCTGACCTTCTCTGGGCGTTTTGGGGGAGTGTGATGAGGGTGCGATGGCAGAGCCTTGCAGAAGAGATGGGAGTATGGACACATCCCTGCTGGGTTTGGACGCTGCGTGCAGGTGCTCAGCTCTGGCTAAGCTGCCAGGATGTGATGGAAGTGGTCTCCTCAGACCTGGGCAGGCCACATAACGAGGCCCTCCAGCTACCATTGGCTGAAGGAGCCGGTACTCACCTGAATGAGCTGCTTCACACCAAAGTGTGCTCATCCGTGAAATCCAAAGGCGGCGAGTCGTTTCAAACTCAAATAGGCACATCTGTAACATCAAAGGGAGCGAACTGCTTCCCACGCAAGCATGCACCTGCAAAACTGAAAGGGGCCGAACAATCTCTTCGTGGTGGGCACTTTAGTGAGCCACACATTGGCCAGGCATGCTTGGAATATGAAAGTTTGACTACACTTCTCTTGGGGAATTCCTACACATGTGGAGACGTTTTCGCCAGGGCCAGGAGGGGCAGGGCCCAGGGATCCGTGCAGTGTGGGCAGAACCGGCAGAGAGCACAGAGCCTCGCAGGCACAGGCAGTGCTCAGGGCATCTGGCACTCTGCAGGGAGTGCCAGGGCAAACGCTTCCACCCCAGGAGTGACCTCTCCCACCTTTACTTGCCCCATGGGTCGGGGTGGGCACTGGCGAGCCACTGAGTCTTGAAAGAACCGTGCCCGTGTCGTAGGGTCAGATCCAGTATGATAACCTGCCCTTTCGGGAGGTATTGCTCGTCCCGGCTGTCCAGGTATGCGATTCCAGGAAGGACGTCTCGGCCACGGGACATTCAGCGGCTGTGTCGTCTTCACTGGATACAGCACATAGGCAGCACCCGCCTGCTGCACCCGGGACGCTCCCTTCCCGTCCACAGACACAAGGAGGCTTCTCTGGCCAAATCTGCCTCGTGGAGGTGCCAACGTTTTTCATTTCATTCTGCTTCCCTCACCCAAGCCCCTGCCAGAAAAGACAGGGTCGTGGCCCTCAGGGAGGCCAGTCCTGTGCTTGGCGGCAACAGCTCTGAGAGCATCTGGATCTTCTGATTGTCACTTGTGATAACTTGAGACTGGTGGCGTTCACCCAAGTCACAGGACGTCAGCCCACACACCTCTCCCGTCCCAGAGGAAACCCACAGAGGTGGAGGGCCAAACCCTTCAGCCAAATGGCAGGACACGCTTGACAGGAAGAGACCCAGCAAGTGGCGCCTTGCCCATCCCCCCACACATGTGCAAACACACACTTGAATGCCTGCACATTCACACGTGCCTACACAAACATGGACACACATTGAGCATGCAAACATGCATGTGCGCCCGGAGACACAGTCATACCCACAGGGACACACATACATACATGCAGTGCCTGCACACAAACATACATCAGCACAGGCTCATACATGTTTGAATCTGAGTTTTTATACAATTTCAAGTTTCCTCTAATTCCCCCCCCCTTGTTGTCTCTACAAAGCACAGCCTTCCCGAACACGGAGCAGCTAAAATTTTGATGCCTCCTGATCTGCCTTATTCTCCTCCCAACAATTGAAAGGGTGCACAAAGCATTCTTTCTCGGGAACGTTTCACTGTTTATCAACTGTTTTTGTGTGGTCCTGTAAGCTTCTCTTTGTGTCTACAGTTTGTCATCAAACACATTCAGCATGTTTGACAGGAAATAAATATCAAGATACCAGAATAAAGGAACAGCCTAACGACAAGCTTTTGTCACAGTGCTCAGCACCTCTGTGTGCCCAGTGAACTCCCAGGTGGATTTATCACAAATCCAAGGCGAGGGAGCGGGTGACAGTGACCCTGTGCTCGGGACTACGTCTGTCTCAGCCGCCAAGCAGCTCATGGTGAAAGCTGGTGTCAGCCGATCAACGAAGTATGTGTGTGGCAGGATATGTTGGTTTATTTTTCTCAGTGGCCAGAATACAACATGACAAGTGCCTCACCCTCTTCCAGGGGCTTCTCGCCAGTCCTTTCACGAGATCATCGTGCCGGATCTGCCTTGTTCACGGCCCTGTCTTGGTTTCAGTGGTTACTGGGCAGGTTTTGGGCCGACAGGAAGAAGACTGAGACTGAGTTGTCATCTGCCCAGTGGTCCAGCCACTCCCCACACAAGCCACGTGCCGCTCGCCCTGTGAGCTCTGACGCAGTGATGGCCGAGCAGGGGTCCACGTTGCTCCCTAGGAACTGAGCTCTGGGAAGGAGGAAAAGAATTCCAGTGCGCAGGACCCGGGCGCAGGACAGTGCTCACGGATGGAACACGCGTGCGGTTGGCTGGAGAGCAGGATTTGGACGCGTGGCTGTGGGCTGCCTGTGGGCGGCCACGGGAGAGGCCACTGGCAAGGGTCAGGCGCTGTCAGCGGTTGCTCCAGCTGACATACCGAGCACCGTCCGTCTCCAGAGCTTTTTTATTCTAAATCTAAAATCCTGTCCGCCTTCAACAGAAACTCCCCATGTCCCTCCTCTCAACCCCTGGCAGCCACCAATAGGCTCTTCACCTCCGTGAGTCTGGCTGCCCCAGGCGCCTCCGAGGACTGGACTTGTGCTGCTCTGCCTCTCTGTGACCTGCCCGGCTCAGGCAGCACGAGGCCCTCGAGGTTCTCCCGCGCCGAAGCACGTGTCAGGATGCCCTTCCCTTGTTCAGGCTGGATGATGTTCCATCATAGTCGACGTCTTTTCGGAGAACGGCGTGGCGCTTCTTTTGCAGATGCGCTATGACTTACGAACTCTTTATTCTTGGATGTGGGTTCGTTTGCATGGTTTGGCTTTCATAAAATGACACAGCGGTGAGTGTCCCTGCAGCTAAATGTCTGAACATCTGCATGACTTTCCCCCGGGACACCTTCCCGCCGGCAGTGGGATGGCTGAGTGACATGGAACCACACCCTTGGTAGCCACACATAGTTCTGGCCTTTCAGTTGGCGAGGGTGGCCCCTCCGCTAGCTGGTCCCCGCCACCTGAGATTTCACCTGGCTATTTATCCTTCCAAGCAGTTAAAACCCTTCTTAAGAAAAGAAATGCACCCAAACTCCGGGCTGACGTAGAGTGCCCACGCTGTTTCCCCAGCGAGAGGACGGGCTTACGGAGGGAAGGGAGAGGAATCGGCCTCTTTTGGGTCCTCCCGAGTCACCAGGCCTCTCCACGGATGTCCCTTCCATGGCTTCTCATGCTGGCCTCTCAGCCCTTGAGGAGTTCCCTTTGTTTAACTCAATTTTTTAAAATCTGAGGTAATTTTAGATTTATAGATGAATTGTGACGATCTTACAGAGATTTTTCATCTTTGCTAATGTTAAAATCTCTCGGGCCGGGTGTGGTGGCTCAAGCCTGTCATCCCAGCACTTTGGGAGGCCGAGGCGAGAGGACTGCCTGAACCCAGGGATTCGAGACCAGCCTGGGCAACATGGTGAGACCTCGTCTCTACAATACATTTTTAAAAATAGCCGGGTGTGGTGGAGCACGCCTGTAGTTCCAGCTACCGGAAGGGCTGAGGCGGAAGGAATGCCTGATCTCGGCAAGTTAAGGCTGTGGTGGCAGTGAGTGTCCCACTGCACTCCAGCCTGGGCCACAGAGTGAGACTTCGACTCAAAAAAAAAAATCTCACGTAACCATAGTACTCTGTCAAAACCAAGATCACTGAAACGCAGACTGTCTAGGTGGCACCTGCTTTTGCCGTTTCTGCCCCAGAATCCAACCCAGGCTTCCATGTTGTATCGGGTCGTCGTGACTTCTGGCTGCCTTCGGGTCTCTGACAGTTTTCAGCCTTTTCTTGCTGTCATGACTTTAATGGTTTTGAAGGGAATGGACCAGGTACTTGGGGGCCGGGCCCTCCGTTTGAGTGTGTCTGATGTTTTCTTGAAATTGCACGAGGATTATGGATTTGGGGGAGAAGGTGGGAGAGGTGACGTGTCCTCACCACTTCACATCAGGGGGTTTGTGATGCCCAATGGCACCCTTGTTGGTGCCAGATGACGTCCCTGCTGGTGCCTGGTGACGTCCCTGTTGGTGTCCGATGTCATCCCCACTGGTGGCACCTTTGACCCCTCTAATCAAGGAGGTGGCCGCCAGCTTCCCTTCTGAGAAACCACTTTTGTTCCTTCACTGGTCAAGCGAGAGTCACTACATCCAGCTCTCACGCCAGAGAGGAGGTGAGACCGACTCCTGTTTCCTCCCTAAGCTTTACCCGCTGGTTTCAGCATCCACCCGTGGACTTGCTGGCGGCAGTTACGGCGGTGTTGCTCTAATGGCGATTTCCCAGTCCTTCATTCTGTCTCTATTTATTGTTTGGAGATTCTTAAGGCAGGATTGTCCTGCCTCCACACATATTTATTTTTCAATCATTTATACATATCAATATGTACTCACAGATATTTATTTTACTGTCTGGGTTGCGACCAAACATTCTCCTTATTTATTTTGTTGCTCAATTTGTTCCCATTTCAGCCTTTGGGATTTTTGCGGTTGTTTTAGACTCTTTCAAAATGCTTCCAACTTGTTGATTTTTGTTCTTTTTGTGAGCGCTTGCCTAATTGCAGACACTGCAAGATGTTCCAGGCTTATCTTGTAGTTTCCCTGCCCCTGTCCGAGAATCGGCCAGTTCTCCAGGGAACTGTGGTTCCGTTGACTGGAAAATGGCTTTAAGAAGGTGAGACCCGGGTGCTGTACGTGCTGGTTACTCCTAAGGGTGCCATACTTTGTGGCAGTCCGAGCTAATGAATATGCTCATGTGTGTCCATACCTGCCCTTGAATGTGCACAAATCTACATTCATTTGAGTTTCTGTCTACCTTTATCTATAGTAAAACAAGCATGAGTTCATACCAATGTCTTTTTTTTTGAGTCAGGGTCTCCCTCTGTTGGCTAGAGTGCCACCATCATGGCTCACCACAGCCCTTTAACTCCTGGGCTCAGGCTATCCTCCTGAGTAGCCGGGACTACAGGCGTGCTACCACACTCAGCTAGTTATTTTTATTTCTTGTAGAGACAGGCTGTCACTGGGTTGTCCAGACTGGTCTCGAACTCCTGGGCTCAAGTGATCTTCCCACCACAGCCTCTCAAAGTGCTAGGATTGCAGGTGTGAGCCACCACGCCCGGCCTCTACAATGTTTCCAACTTTAGTCCATCATAGGTCAATTGATGTGTGGTCAGCTTTCGAACAGAGCACCAAACACAAAATCTGTAATTTTTTTGGTTGTGCCGATGATGCGTCTCACAAATCCTTCAGTTTCAGACTCGGCTTTCTAAAGTCAAGAAAAGACTCAACCACAACAAAACTCTTATGTGTGCCGATAAGTAGCAGAGGCGAGCCCCCAACCACTCACTCCCATAAGCAAAACCTGTCTGTTTTTTACGTTTTCTTGACGTTTGACGAAATCGTTATGTTTTCAGGTGGAGACTTGGATTCAGGCCGTCGTGTAATCTGCTCTCAAAGATCACCCCCACCCTGCGGGAGGATCACGTGCAGGAAGGACTGCGCCGGTGAAATCAGTCCCAGAGGCTTCTGGCTCCTCCCTGTCTTAGCTGGTAGTGGCCCAGCAGACTCGGAAGCTCTGTGCTCCCACACCCCCACGCAGGATACAGGAATGGCGGCCAAGGCGGAGCACCACGGCGCTGCGGGTCACCCTCCTCCTCCTCTGGGTCCCTTTTTCCTCCCCCACCCCCCACCTCTACCTACTTGTCCAGCCTCTGAGAAATACCTCCCATCACCCACAAAGGCTCTCAGGATCCCTCAGGCCCTGCTGTTGCCTCCGTGGTCACTCCCGTTGTGTTGGGAGGAAGAGGGGAACAGGCCTGCATCCAGGATCTCCTAGGTGCCCTAGGTGGCACTCCCAGGATCCTCAACTGGTCCATTAAAACGTCTGTCATTTTTGCTGGAAGTAGCTGAACTTGTACCTTGCCTGGAGTCAGACAGCATGGGCAGGGCTGGTTCACAGGATGGCACGCACAGGCAGGAGAATGCCCCGATCACGGAGGGAGACCCTGGGTCTTGGAGGATGGTCTCCACTGTCCCCTGGAAATCCCACCCAAGTCATCCTGGGTGGTTGAACGACTAACAGGCTTTGGTTGCACAACTCCAGCGACAGCGTCGTGCCCTATCCTAGGAGGGAATACCGCTGCTGTCTTCTGGATCTAGGCTCAGCCCGGCTGTCCTGAGGGAACCGCTGAGAGGGACAGGCGTAGAGGTGCCCTTACCTGGGACTGACCCGGGGCCCACCTGTGTTGGAGTCATCGTTTCTTAATGACAGTTCTTTTCTTTGGGTTATAAACATTGTATCTGTGGATTACAAACATGACATAAGTCTATTTTTAAATTTATTTTATCAATATGGGAGGTATCATTCAGGATTAGGTGTATAAGTGGAAAACCGTGTAGGTGCAGTTTGGGCCTTCCGTTGGTTTCCCCTTCACCTGGTTTGAGGTCAGGTGCCCTGATCGACGTTATGTGCCTCTATCTTCCCCCCCGGCAGCATCTTGCTACCGTCAAGCCCCTTCTTATTTTGTGACGGTAAATGTCCGGCGTCCACTTAGGAATGAGACCCTGTGGTACTCAGTTCTTTGTTTCTGTGATAGACCCCTCAGTGTTAAAGACTCTAAATCCATCCAAGTTGCTGCAGAGTCCATAGGGTTGTCCTTCTTTATGGCTGAGGGATATTCCATGGTGCATAGGAGCCACGTTCTTTTTTTATCCAGTCCACTTTTGATGCACAGCACCGTTGGTTCCTCGACACACATTATGTAAGTTCAGAAAAAAACTGAGAACTACAAAAATTATATTGAAGAAAAGTGAAGTCATCTATTGGTCAACCACCCAAAATAAATGCTGAAATATTTTTAAAATGTATTTCCTGTGGATGGCCGGTGATTCCTGGTCCCTCTAGACACCACCTTACCTGCGTTTGAATTGTGTTTCAAAGTGGCCTTAGGTAGTTACTTAATCCCACTGACCTTAATTGTCTCGATGTATCAAATGGGGATAAATACACTTGGCATTAGTTTCCTAGAGCTGCTGCAACAAAGTTCCACAAACCAGGTGGCTTAAAAGATGGGAAGTTGATTCTCTTGGAGTTCTGGAGTCCAGAAGTCTGAAATCAAGGTGTGCGGGGGCCGCACTCCCTCCAACAACTCTGAGGAGAGGAGCCCTCTCAGTCTCTACCTTCATCTTCAGGTGGCTTTTCTCCTGTGTGACTGCGTCTGGATGTCCCTCTTCCTACGAGCACACCAGTCACTGGGTAAAGGCCCATACCCTGCTCTTGTATGACCTCATCTTGACTTGATTGCATCTGCAAGGACCCGGTTTCCAGATACGATCATATTCACAGGCTCTGGGTAGACATGAATTTGCCGGGACACCGTTCAACTCAGTATATGTTTTCCTCACAGAGTTGTTGCAAGGAAGACATGAGATGCTCTTTGTAAAGCACTTAACACTGTGCACGACGGGACACACAATAGGTACTTGATAAATGACACCTTTTATCAGTCTTTCAGTTCAATCCACCTACCTCTATAGAGCTGTCTCTATATGTCGGCATCTATAGATCTGTATTTATGTAAAACTTATGCTGGAGATGTGGTGTGACACAAAACATGTGCTGAACGTGTAGGTATATATGTAGCATGGTTCTTGTTAGGGCTGTGACCCTGCTTGTCTATTTTTCCTATGCCACTAACATGACATAAAACACCAAGCCTATCCCATGGTTTTTTGGGTTTTTTTTTAATTTGTGTGAGGATTTTCTGCATAAGTAAATTGCATGCAGGCGAGGGCTGGGCTTCGAGCAAGCCCTGTCTCCCCGGCAGTGAGCCTGGCACCTGAGGGTGGTTGTGTGCCCATTGTACCCCCTCCCTTCCTCTCCCCAGTTGCCGTGTCCAACGTCAGTGCTTCTGCCCTTCAACTTTTAACGGCTAGTACCTTCCATCATATGAATGCATGACTGTTTACCTACCCATTCTCCTGCCGTCTGACAGCTATTGTGTGCTGACCCTTTGGGGCGTCAATACTTCTTGTCACGAATCCCTCAATGCCAAGCCCTGTGCACGCTTCTGGCATGGAGGCTCATTTCTGTCCTCGTTTCTGTCCCCGGAAGGGTGGAGGAAGCTCCTGTGCGCCTGTGTCTGGCTTGGCCTGGGCTTCTGATTCGACTTGCTTCCACCCGCGGTGACACTCATGTCACCTGAAGGTTTAGACTCACACCACCTCCCCAGGACGAGTTAGGGGGACCTCTAGGTGGGATGGCTGCAATTAGTAGACCTGCCAGTTGGCATGTGAAGTTCCTGTTAGTAGAGTTGTATGAATCTTCCCAAGTGGTTGCCTTCCCCGAAGAAATCAATCCTGTGTCTATACATGTGAGCTTTTTCCTAAAATAAGACACAAGTATTCACTGAATCAAATCATGGCTGGTATCATTTACCAATAAGCCCAAACAGGATGGTTCTAAAAAATAAATCCCGTTATTCTCTAAACATGTCATTAAATTTAGCAGCTGTCTAGCCTCTGTTAAAGCCACAGCCACATTTAATGTCTGAAATTAAGCTTTACCTCAAGTGTCACCTTTTCCTGAATTTTTGTTTGGTCGTAAGTTGGGGATGCTTTGGGTTCCAAAGTTGGGCCCGGGTGCTTTCCAGCCCTGCTGGGCGCCGGGAAGGAGCCCAGAGGGCGTGTGTGGCTCTCTAGGCTGTCACTGCTCCCATGCCTTGGGAGGTCCCCGTGAGCTCACCCAGGAGAGGTAGGGTCTCCAGGGGTGCACACTTTGGCCACCTGCTTCCAGATGGTGGTGCTCACTGTAGAAGTTTCTGGAAAGGTAGGAAATTACAACAGTCAGCAAAATATCATATTTCCTGTCCTTTCTTTTGTTAACCATTTGAAAGGCAATTGCATAAAATTATCTACCCATCGCCTGTCTGTCTGTATTTTGGGGCTTATAATGCATAAAGTATATTTGACAATAACAGCAAAAAAGGAATTTGTTGAACAAACTCTAAAAATATGTACTTGTTCATCTTTTTCTTCAAACTTCTTTAAATGGTACAATATTATGTGAAGTAATAATTATAGCATTACATGGTTGAATCTGGAACATATATGACATGATACATGTAAGAGTAATGGCACGCAGAGACAATATATAAATCTTACTGTACTGAAGTTTAGAATACTTTAGAATTAATCTGAACTGTAGGATACATTAAAATTATGCTACTTTATGAGACAATAAAGTGTATACTGCAAGCTCTAGCACAAACATAAAAACTTTTTTTAAATAGCAA
Organism: Carlito syrichta; assembly: GCF_000164805.1. Taxonomy (NCBI): domain Eukaryota; kingdom Metazoa; phylum Chordata; class Mammalia; order Primates; family Tarsiidae; genus Carlito; species Carlito syrichta. The sequence continues at coordinate 195,004 of NW_007245951.1, forward strand.
AAAAAATTAAAGAAATTAAAATATGACACTACAAAATATTTACTAAATGCCAAGAAAGCAAAGGAGGAACAAAGGAACAAAAAAGCATGACATGCAGAAAACAAAATGCAAAGTGGCAGATGCATGAACAATTAATTAAAGGCAGAGGTTGTTCAACTGGATTAAAAAACACAGTGAAAATATCTGCTGTTTACAGGAGACACAATTTAGAATAAAAAGTGCAAATAAGCTAAAAGTAAAAGAATGGGAAACGACATACCTTCAAAACAGCAACTGTAAGAGAGCTGGAATGGCTATGCTAATATCAAAACAATAGTTACTAGAGACAAAGTGAGACTTTATATAGTAAGAAAGGGATAAAACCACAAGGCATATGTCAGAATTATAAACATGCAAGCAATCTAAGAACAGAGCTTCAAAATACATGAAACAAGACTTGACAGAACCAAAGAAACAACAGACAAGTCAATAAAAAAAAGTTTCAGACTTTAATATCCCACTTTCAGATATGTACAGACCAACTGGATAGATGATCAACAAAAACACAGAAGACTCGAACAGTACGGTGGCCCAGCCGTCCAACAGATACAGACAAAACACTCTCTCCAACAACAAGACAATGCACATTCTTTTCAAGCAAACATAAAATGTTCTCCAAGGACCCTATACCGGCCCATAAAACAAGTCTCAACAAATTTTTAAAACTTAGCATCATGCAAAGAATTTTTTGGCCACAATGCAATAAAATTAAAAATCTTTAACAGAAAGAATTAATACATAAATAATGTGTGGAAATTAAGCAACGTACTCCTGAATAAACAATGACTTAAGGAAATCACAAGGCAAATTAGAAAATTATTCGAGAGGAGTGGGAATGAAGACATAGCATAGCAAAACTTTTGGGGCCCAGCTCAAGCGAGACTTAGAGGAGAATGTACAGCTATGAATGTTTGTATTACAAATAATAAAGGTCTCTAATGAATACCTTAATTGTCTCCCTTAAGACACCAGAAAAAAGAAAAGCAGACAAAATGAAATAAACAGCATAGGCTAGGAGAAATTAATGAAATAGAGAAAAGTAAAATAACAGGGCAAAATCAATAAAGCCAAAGTTGTTTTTTGAGAACAGCGCAGTTGACCAACTTTTACCTACTTCAATGACGGAAAAAAAACCGAGAAGGGATAACCTTACAGAAATGTTGAGCATTAGAATGGAACATTATGAACATCTGCCAACAGAGTAGCTGAAAGATGAACGGACATATTCCCCAAAAGATGCAAATTACCGAAACTGACTCAAGAAGAAAAATAATACCTAGTTAGACCTATAACAAGTAAGGAGATCAAATTCGTATTTTTTAAAAAAAACTTTCCATAAAGAAAAGCCCAGATCAAGATGACTTCACTGGTGAATTCTACCAAATGTTTAACAGAGAATTAATACAAATTCCTCCAGAAAGTAGAAGAAAAGGGAGCATTTCAAAACTGCTGTTTGAAACCAGTATTATATTGATACTAAAATGAAAAAGGCACACAAGAGGAAAGAACTATTGATCAATATCCCTTGTGAATATAAATGTAGGAATTAACAACAAAATACAAGCAGACTGAATCCATAACATGTAAATGGTATAATACCACCACCAACTGAGATTTATTCACAGAGATGTAAGGCTGGTTTAGTCATCCAAAAGTTGGTTAGTGTAATGCAATATATGCGTGGAATAAAAAACAAACCACATATATAGGATCATATCAATAGATGCAGAGAAATCACTTATCAAAATCTAAAACCCTTTTGCAGTAAAAACACTAAATAAACAAGACATAGTAGGGAATTTCCCCAGCCTGATAAAGGACATCTATAAAAAAAACCCCACAGCAAATATCATATTTAATAGCAAAACCTGATTCTTTCCCCCACCATCAGAAACAAGACAAAAATATCTGTTCTTCCCACTTCTATTCAACCTTTTCCTGGAAGTTCTAACCAGGACAGTTAAACCAGAAAACAGAATAAAAAGATTCCAATTTGAAGAAGAGATTAAACTATATTCACAGATGGCATAGCATCGAATACAAGAAATCCTAGGGAATCCAGCACCAAAATCTAGCATTAGGACTAACACATGAGTTTAGCAAAGTCTTAGAATATAGGATAAATATATAAAAGTCAGTTGTACTTCCATGTATTAGCAATGAACGTATTTGAAAAAGAAATGAAACAATTCGATTTACAATAGCATCAAAAGAATACTTTGGAATAAATTTAACAAAAAACAGTATAAAACTTTTCTATGAAAAGCTATAAAACATGGCTAAAAGTAATTATAGCAGATCTAAGTACACAGAAAGACATTCCATGCTCACGTTTGTGAGAGTTAATATTGTTCAAGTCTCTATATGCCCCCAAACTATCTACAAATTCAATGTAATATCGTATTTAATAGCAAAACTTATTAAATATTTTAAAAATATCTATTAAAGTTTCAGTTTGGGGCATTGACAAACTGATCTTATTCATATAGAAAAGCAGGAGACCCAGAAAATAAAAAATACAATTGGAGTAGTCATGTTATTTCAACTTCAGAACTTACAAATGGCCAATATATGCATGAAAAGTCATTATTAGTCGCTTAGAGAAACACAAATCAAAACACACTTGACACCAACCTGCTATAATAAAAAAGACAAATATAGCAAGCATTGACTAGAACGTGCAGAAATTGGACCTCTCACACACTGTTGCAGGGAGTGCAAAATTGTGGAGCTGGAAAACAATCTGGCAGTTCTTCCAAGTGGTTAAACATAGAGTGTTCACATGACATGAAATTCTACCCCTAGGTATGTATATCTGCCCAAGAGAAATGAAACATACATCCACACAAAAATGTGTACACAAGGGTTTATAGCAGCATTATTCATAATAACCCAGAAACAGAAACATCCCAAATGTCTGCCAACTTACAAATGAATACATAAAATGTGCCAGATGTCTACTCTGTAATATCATTCAGATATAAAAGAGAAATGAAACAATAAGACACTCTGCAACATGGAAGCACCTTCAAACAACATGGTGAAAGTTTCCAGCCACTAAAAGCCTCATATTATATCTTGCAGTATATGATTTTATCGATATAAAAGGTCCAGGATAGACAAGTCTGTGGAGAGAGAAGTGAGATCAGTGGTTCCTAAGGGCTGAGCAGGAGTAATAGGGAACTTGGGAGACAGCTCATGGGACCTGGGCTTCCCTTAAGTGGGGCGAAATGTTCCAAGATTAGATAGCGTTGGCAACTGGGTAACCCAGTGAATAGACTAAAATACACTGGTGTGTATACTGTTAATGAGTGAATTGTTGTGTGTGAAAAATAAGCAGCCGAGTTTTTTTTAAACCTATCCCTCTCTTGTGTCACGGTACCTATGACTCAGGAGTCCAGGCATGGCTCAGCTGAGTCCTCTGTGCGAGATCTCACAAGGCTGTGATCAAGGGGTCCATCGGGCCATGTCCTCAGCAGAAGCTTGGGGTTCCCTTCCATGCTCCTGCGGCTGCCGGCAGAATGCAGTTTCTTGTGGCAGCAGAACTGAAGACTCAGCTCCCACAGTCCTTCTGCGTGTCCCGGCCACATGGTCCCAACATCAGGTCACAAAAAGGCATTTGCTTCCTTGAGGGCAGCAGCGTGTCTCCCTGTGTGCGCAGCAAGACAGAGCCTCATACGGTGCACACATGTCACCACCTCATCACAAAAGGGCCACCCTGTCACCTTGCCAGGTCCTCTTGGGAGAAGCAGGTCCCAGGTCCTTCCCTCGCTCAAAGGAAGGGATCACCTGGGGGAAATCTCCACGGGGAAGTCACGGCAGCCACCTTGGAATTCCACCTACCACAACACTCACCTCCGTCTCTCTTTTTCCAGATGTTCATTCCTTTTTTTTTCTTGAACTGAGCGACCTGTTTTTAAACCAAGTTTTCTCCTGAAAGACGTCTCAAAGGAGACATTTTCTCTTTCTTTTCCCCTCTCTCTTCCCTCATTAAGCTCTCCTTCTCCACATTTCAAACCCTTTAGACTAAGGCAGACTGGCGTTAAAAAGAGATGGCCCAACCCCCCGTAATAGCACGTTGCAAATTCATGGACTTTTCAGCGTTTTAGGTTGGAGACAGCCATCAAGAGGCCTGTGCATCTAAAATTCTAACAGTCGTGGAGGATATAAGATGCCCCGAAAGAACTGCCCAGCAAGTGCTCTGGTAAAAACCTCCCCCTGCTTCCTAAAGACTCCTTGTCATTAGTGTGGAGAAGTTTTCCCGTGTTTCTCATTGTTTTGCGTGTGAAGGACTGGAATGACGGTGTGGGTTTCAGGGGCAGCACAGAGGCCTTCACCCTGTACCTCTCTTACCTCAATCACTGATAGACAGTTGCATCCCTCCCGTCTGGGCTCAATGCCATGACTCAATGCCATGTTCACACACACACACACACACACACACACACGCACACGCACACATGCACATGCACATACCTGTCCTGCAGGGGTGCACCTAAATCAGACACATTCTGAAGCAGTGGTTTTCATTTTTAAAATTTGTTTAACTTTTGTAGAGATAGAGTCTCGCTCTGTTGCCTAAGCTGGTCTCAAACTCCTGGTCTCACGCCATCGTCCTGCCTTGGCCTCCCAGAGCACTGGGATCGCGGCCACCACACCCGACCAGAAAGCAGCAGCTTTCGTTGTCTTGGCCAACGTGATGCTTCTGAGGATGAGTTTGGGCGGTTCTCAATTTGGAAGTTCACAGAGTTGTCAGACGCAACGCTGCATGTCCAATCTGCATGTGATGGGAGTGCAAGTAAGAAAATGCCCCTCTGCTGGTCTGAAAGCCAGTGCTGCTGGCTTGGGAGGAAGCAGACCCACAGCCTGCGAAGCTGTCCTCTGCGGCACGTGGGCACCGTGTGCTGTTCTCTTGCTGCTGGAACCCTGGCTCATGACCACACTGTCCCCAGGAGGCTCCCTCCTCCTCTGTCCAGGGAAGACCTTGGAAGTGATTCCCGATGTTTCCAGGAGTAACCCTCGGGCTGGGAAGCTGTGCCCTATGGCCCCATGGGGTGTGAGGGCATGTGGGCTGCAGACGGGTTCCTGCTGCCAGCGGGTTTCAGGGGCAAGTGCGGCCTGATCCCTAGTGCGGCCCGCCAGCATCCAGCCAAGGAGACAGTGGGTCTGCTGGGCTGCAGCAGGGACAGAGCAGGTACAGGGATGCTGTCACGGGTTTCAGGTTTAAGCCAGTAACCTGAGACATCTTGGTCAACAGAATTCTTTAATATACTCGATTGAGATGCAAAGCCTCAAGTAGCTCTTGGCAGGACACACCAAGGAACCCTTTTCTACGGCACTGACTGTGGAGCCGTACATTGAGAATCACCCAGGCCCATCCTCAGAAACCCACCAAGCAGACCAAGACAACGAAAAACAAGACTCAGTGTTGATGGGTCTGGGGGGCCCTGGAAGACCCAGGGTGGCTAACTGGAGGGGTGTGAGACGGGGAACGCGCCCCTTCTCTAGCGTAAGGCTTCCCACAGAGGAGCAGGGTGTTGGGCTGAGGACAGAAATGAGGGAAGGACAAGGGATGCTTACCATGGGCTGAGAAGGAGCCCCGCCTGGATGGGTGGCCTGCTGCACCACCTTCCTGGCAGGGTGCCCGGGAGAGTGACGCCCATGGCACGGGGCCCAGCTGTCCTGGGCAGATGCTGGAGGAAGGTTTCCACAGAGAGCTCTGCCAAAGGCTGCTTGAGGTCATGCATCTCATTGACCAAGATGGTTTTGACCCTGACAAGAACTGGCTTCAACCTGAAATAAAAGTAGGTATTGAACCGAGGGAGTCCTGAGCGAGGTTTACCCTGCTGCGGAAAGCAGGGGGTCGCTCTTGTAGGTTAGGAGGGGTGAGGAGTGTGCTGCTGTGGGTGGAGTCCACTCTCTGGGGGTAGTGAGAACTCTGGGCTTAGATCCCAGATGGGCCTGACCCGGAGCTGCTAGGGGTTTGCAGGCTCTGTGTCCAAGGAGCCTGGGTTCACTCGTGAATGAGATGACATGCATGAGCTTTCTTCTGGGGTCTCACACTCAAAACCTGTCGTGCATGCCCCAACCCGACCATCAGCTACAGAGGGAAAGGGCAGGTTGTTAGAGACATGCACGCCTCTCCACATGTGAGCCACATAGACAAGCTCTGGGGATGCCCGAGGGGGTCTGTCATGTGACTAGAGGTGGATAAGAGCTCACAAGGCCACATGACTCTCTAGCAGAGCTGGCTGGCGGCTGGCAGCTGCATGTTCTACAGCACAGTCACTGCATTTCAGATCCACATTTGCTAGTTCTTGTTTTCTCACCAAAGGGAGGTTCAGCCCCCCACTAAGTAACCATTGTGAGCCTTTTTTTTTTTTTGAATCAGGGTCTCACTCCGTCATCCAGGTATGCTCACAGCTCACCACCACCTCAGGCTCCTGGGCTCAGGTGATCCTCCTCCCTCAGTCTCCCAAGTAGCTGGGACTACAGGCGCACCACCACAGTCAGCTAATTTTTTGGATTTTTTGTAGAGATGACGTCTCACTATGCTGCCCAGGCTGGTCTCAAACTCCTAGGCTCAAGTGATTCTCCTGCCTTGGCCTCCCAAAGTGCTGGGATGGCAGGCATGAGCCACTGCAACTGGCTCATCATCAACTTTTTAAATGTTTTTTTCCAGGGATTGTGCAGGACCAGTGTTGAGGGCTCCCCAAAGGAAGTGTGTGTGCCCACCCTGAGCACGGGCTCTGGGTCCACCCTGGGCCCTGCAGCTCCTGCCAGCCTGTCCTGGACAGGTGGATGACCTGCTCTTGGCTGTCTACACAGAGAGCACGTGCTGTGCTTATCCCTGGTCTTTGGAAAGTCATGTTTTCACAATCAATCAGCCAAGCGGCGTCTGACCATGACCGGCTTCCTATGCAGCCTCAGAAGCCCATGGTCGTGGCCCATGTAGACATTCATACCATGCGCTCCAGGGGCGTGCTTCACCTCATAAGTGCTGAAGGAGAGGGTCTGGACTTCCAGAAATGGAGCCTGGGCCCTGACAAGGGTGAGCCTGCGCTCCGAAGGCAGTGTAGACACAGCTGGCCTTTGGTACGGCCCTGTCCTCCCTGTCAGATTGCCACATGCACTGGTGACACTGTGCACGCAGAGGCTGGCTTCCTCAGTCCCTGTGAGCACAGTGATGTCACATGCACACTGGAACAAACCGGGACTCACGCGGCCAACTCAGGCCCAGCAAACAGCAGAAAAGAGACACAACGTGAGAGCCACGCCCGGCCTTCATCTGTGATGACCTGGGACTTCCAGCCGCAGAGACCCAGGGCTGTGCGGAGACTCCAGAGGGCAGACATCTGTTCTCTGCAGACCGTCGAGCAGAGGAAAATGAGTTGAAATGTCTGAGGTTCTGAGAAGCAGCAAGGGGCCACCTGCTTCCAGCCTTTGTGCAGGCAGGTGAGAAACAGGAACGCACTTAAACCCCGATGCGTCTAGAGAAAGATGGCTCCTTCAAGCAGAGTCTGGTAAATGGAGATCTTTCCCATCCTGGGTGCTCTGAAGTTGGGGCAGAGCCAATGAGCCTGAAAGTCAGGGTGCGGACGGGCGAGGGGACAGAACTCACGTCGACACAGTGCCCGTGACCAGCGGCTCCGGTCAGCAGCGAGTGAAGCCACATGGATGGCTGTGTCATCAAACCACCTTCAGGCCAGGGATCCCACCCGCCCTAACGTCCTGAAGTTCTGTCCCTTGCGGACAACATGCAGATAAGGGTATATACATTCACCACCCAACCAGGGAGAACACACGAAAAGACAGAAAGGAGCAAAGGAAAGAACCCATCCTGCTCCAAATTTTAATGCGTGTTTGGTTGGAATCAGTGAAAACTGACCATAAGAGTCAAGGAAAAAGACAAAGATGAAAAATAATCTGAAAATTCGAGGAACTTGGCGACATAAAGTAAAACCACACAGAAGAAAGACAGAGAAGAGGGGGTTGGAATCGGAGACAAGAATATCCGTTCGTACGGCGAAAAGTGGAAAAATCACTCTTTTCACACATCTTCATTTGGGAGATTATCTGAACACTGAGGGTCCAGGGCGAATAAGAAGAGTCAGACGAGCCACACCGAACCACCTTTCCTTGAAATAGAATGCTAGTTTTCAGCTCCATTCAACTAAAAGAAGACGTGCATTCTCAGAAAGCCCGATTTATTATCTTAGTGTGAGACTAGAAAAACATATTATTATGTTTAGCACAACAGGATCCAAATGAGATGCTTCAAAAATTGAATTTCTACTTTGTTTTTTAAACATTTCTGACTGAAAGATGGTTTAGGTGTGAAGATGGCACGGGAAAGGGGTGGAGCCAGGGAGCCCCGCCGTGTCTGCCGGTGGACACAGACCCTGGCTGATGCGGTCTCGGGCTTGGCGCAGCCTCAGGACTCTCATCTCTGCAAGTTCTTGCTTACAAATGGCAGGTCAACCTCAAAGGTTGAGGCTGACGGCCTCATGTTTGCCATGAGAAGGTGTTAACTGCCTCCACCGAGGAAGCTCTTGTGGTCATTTTTTCACGGTTCTGCTGCTGCAGCAGCGGGGAAGGAAGGAAGGGCTCGACCGACGGTGTCCCCAGAGTTTCTGGGTGCTCAGGAGGCAGACCCTTTCCAGAAGTTTCCAGAGCTTGCATCATTCACTGTCTCTGGGCTGTCTCCTGGCCCCACCTTCTGGGATTTATGGCCCGAACTGCGTCCCCCCCCACATTCATAGGCCGAAGTCCTAACCTCCAGGACCCCCAATGTGACCTCGTCTGGGAAAAGGGCTGCGTGACAGTGGACCTTGGCCCTCTGTTTTCCTGCATCTGTCTTACCTCCCTCTTCCTTTCTCTGGCACCCAGGCTGGAGGGCAGTGGCACAATCCTGGCTCACCGCAGCCTCAAACTCCTGGACTCAGGTGACCCTTCTGCTTCAGCCTCCCGAGTAGCTGCGACTCCAGGCACGCTCCCGCCCCTGGCTAATTTTTAAATTTTTTGTAGCGAGAGGTCTCGCTATGGTGCTCAGGTTGGTCTTGAGCTCCTGTGCTCGATTTGAGAGTGTACCGACTCCCAGGCCTTCCTCACACCCATTAAATCGGGGTCTCTTCGGTGCCCCTCAAATCTCCACGGGGTGCTGCTGCCGGTGGCGATCAGCAGCGGGGAGGGCCTGGATGAGCTCCAGCCGTCAGTCCAGGTCGCGGTGGGGGTCCAGAGGTGACTCTGCTGCTTGAGACACAACCTGCAGACTGGCAGCACGGACGCGGCCTGGGCGCCTTTCAGGTGTGCCGGCGCTCAGGCCCCACCGCAGACTGTCGGAAGGAGACTGCATTTCAACAAGAGGCCCAGGTGTTTCCTTGCACTGTCCTTGGACCACGTGAGGGACTAACCTCCTTAGCAACCGGTCTCCTATCAGGCCACCAGAATAGAACTCTTCGCTCTAATGGAGCAATGGAATTCTTAGGGACTCTCTGGGGTCTTGAGGCTGTTTTCTCTTCTATAGAAAACCATCCTCACATTTTACTTCTTACATAGCCGTCTCCCCCTCGCCCCCACCCCACCTCCACCCGCCCCCTCCTTCTCCTCATTTTCTGATTCACTGCAGAGGAATAGAAGTTACAGTTTGAAAGCTGCCTCCGGGGCACATCTGCTAAGAATGTGCTGGAAATTTCTACCTTCCCACTGGTATTCCCCTTTTGTTGACGGTGGAAGTTCTAAGCTTTCAGCCGTGCGTGTGGGTGTAAAAGATTAATCAACATGGCTAAAAAATTCAGCCAGCTTGAGGTTTAGAAAAGACGTGTTTCTCTTTCCACCAAAAAGATCAGATTCCTTGCCTGTGTCTTCCCAGAGCCTGGCCCCTGTGACACCTGCAAAATTAATCTGCTGTAAGCCTCCTTCCACCCGACACCACCAGCCAGTTTTCCTCAAGTCTTTGTTTTCATCTTCGAAAATGGCTGAAAGGGCCACACTCGTGAGTGGGCCTACTGAGAGTCTGCCGCCAAGATGTGACCTCAGTGTCCTGAGAAGGAATATCTGCTCCCTAAGACCCTCTCCCCCCCACCCAAAGACACTGGAAATTTCTTCGGTACAAGAGAAGACATTCAACTTCGTCATTGGAACGTAGAACTGAAATCCTGCAGTGGATTCCAACAGGCCCCACAAGGTGGAGACGACAAAGACAGATCCCCCCTCCGCCGCCAGGTGGAGGCTCTGGGAAGCAGGGTGGGCCCTGGAACACCAGGACAGGGGTAGCAGGGCCAAAACGATCGGGTGGGGAGGCCGAAGGTATCAAGTCCAGCCTCGCCCATTCCTTACCTGCACTGGGGCATCTGGGGCTGCTTGAAGGTGTGACTTCTCTTGGCCCGCCGGGGGAGCAGCCGCCCTCCTCCAACCGTGCCTTCCTGACAGGGTGCCCATCCATTAGCCACACCCTTGCGTGAGGTCAGGGTGTTCCCTGGCCCTCCTTCCTTCACATGGGACTGCAGCAGACCCAAATCCCTGCCAAGCCTGGTCTCCTGGCCAGTGACGCATGACCACACCTGCCCTGGGTGGGGGGAAAATCTCTGATGGAAACGTCTGGGCTTTTCTTAGCATACCACCTTTGTTCTAGAATGGCCCCAGAACTTCCCAGGGATCCACCCAGACGCCGGGAAACCTGTGAGCTTTGGATGGCCAGACCTGCACACGCTCCTCATCGCAGAAGAACAAAGAGGGCAACTGGTGAGGAGGGACGGCTGGAGGGGCCCGGTAGCTGGGCAGGCTCCTGGAACGGCAAGCGGGCGTCCGTGGAGAAGCCACAGGGACTGAATAAGTCTGGCTGTGGTTGGTGACGAGGTACCCTTGCTGGTTTCCCAGTTGTGAGAGATGCACAAGGGAATGTAAGACCCGAGGGGGAAAACTGGATGAGGGTTGTATGGAAACTCTCTGCACCGTCACTGCAATTTTTTCTAAATATAAAACGATTTTAAGGCAAAAAGTCTTTGTTTTTTGAAACAGGTTCTCACTCTGTCGCCCAGGCTGGAGGGCACTGGCACAATCCTGGCTCACCACAGCCTCAAAATCCTGGACTCAGGTGATCCTTCTGCTTTAGCCTCCTGAGCAGCTGGGACTCCAGGCATGCTCCCACCCCTGGCTAATTTTTAAATTTTTTGTAGAGAGAGGTCTCGCTATGTGCTCAGGTTGGTCTTAAGCTCCTGGGCGCGAGCAATCTTCCTTCCTCGGCCTCCCAAAGGGCTAGAATTACAGGTATGAGCCACCATGCCCAACCTCTAGGGTAAATGGTTTTTTTAAAGAAGGAGACGACATAAAAGTGGAAGTGGCAGCAAGCCTGCAGGGGGTGACCGCACCCAAAGAGAACCGAGCATGTACATGTGTTGCAGCTCCAGGACAGACTTCTTTGGCCCTCATGGGTACCAGCCTGCTCACCCTGAGTGTATCCCGGGCTGCCCATGGCTCCAGGGACAGAGGTTCACCCAGCCTTCACTGTGGCTTCGCAGGCGAAGAGCCACCAGCTCACTTCTGCCCTCTCCCAAATCTAAACCAAACCCAAACCTCCAAGCTTAACTCTGATTCTGGGGTTTTCCCTCTTCCTATCTGTGCTTGTTTTGTTTCTTCTTTCCAGGGGTCCCTGTAGGGTCAGCAGAAGTAGAGTTGCCAGGGGCCAGGTCCTGCATGACAGCGACGTCTCAGATCACACCCACAGTCCGTCTCCATGATGAACACACTTCCTGTGGCGGGCTTGGGCTCTCACACTCTGGCTTGCATCATGTCTCTCAGATATGTCCTGGCCGAAATACAATAACCAATCCCTGCTTTGTCCTGGGAAGACAGGTTTTTTCCAGCCAAGGACCAGAACAACTGAAGCTTACTGGGTGAGTCAGAATCGAGGGAGCAAACACAGAGATCCACGGATGGGATTGGGAGGCCAGGAGGGAGTGGGTGTCCAGGCCAGCCGGGCTGCCAACTCCAGCGGACAGGGTGGTCTGAAACTGAGGCCAGGGCCTCAACTCAGCTGTTAGTTGACCGGCCAGTTTCTCGGGGCTGCTGATAGGGCAGGTCTCTCCCTCTCTCCCTGCAGCCTGGGCTTCTCCCTCTCGGTGAGGCTTCTCTTGTTGCCCTCTAATGGGATCTCCCCAATAAGGGAACCACGTTTCTTACAGGGCGTCTCAGGGTGACCGAGAGCACCTGGCTTGGGCCTCCAGGCCTTCCAGGAAATGGCATTAACACTATTCTGCCACATTCCATGGGTGAAGAGGGGGCTGGACCTAGCCCAGATGCAAGGGCATGGATCCTGGGAGGGGTGGCCACGGAGGCCGCAGGCACTCTCATACCTCTGTTTCCATCTGGGCACCCGTTAGAGTGGACACAGCACATGGTGGTCACTGCTCAGTGACGGGGAAGGGGAACAAGGAACCACCCTCACATTTTGTGTGTCGGTCTCAGCCTCCGCCTCCAGAAGTGCTGGGTTTCAGAAGCTTGTGTCCAAGTCTGCCGTCTGGACTGTGTGTCCTTCTTATCAAAGACACAGTTATACCAGAGGCTGCTCTCCTAGGAAGGCCATTCTGCTGACCCCAAGAGAATGGTACTATCATTTCCACCACATGGTGTGAGGAAAATGTCTGAGGGTTGGTCTGGAAGCTGGCTGCCTCTACACAGCAGAGTTTGTGTGAGAAGAAGGTTCTAGGGTTTTCTGCAGGGGAGGCAGTCACTCATCTGCTGCAGGGTCAGTCCCCCAGCTCTGTGGCCTCCCTGTCTTGGCAGCTCACAGCTCCGTCCAGGGCCTGGGGGCAGACAGGCTTGGGTTGGAAGCTTGCTCATTTCCCCAGCAGCCTTTGATCTTCATTCTCTGTGTCTACACCGAGGGAAAGAACAAGAAATCACACACAGAGTGCCGGTTTCCCCTGGCCTTCACCCCCAGCCTCCCTTCCCAACACATCAGCGGCTAGGGGCAAAGGCTTGGGCACCCTAGGGACTTCCAATGGGCTAAGTTTCGCTTTGTTGAAATACCTCAAGATTGTGTTTAAAACTTGAATCGACCAGCAGACCCAAAGTTTGAATGTTCAAGACTTTGTCCTCTGAACCTCGATTACTTTAAGACTTTCTTTGAGGTATGAAAATTATTGAACACTAGAGTTAACTGCAGGTTTTCACATTAAAATCAGTTATACATATGCAAGGAACAGATTACACTTCTCTCTCTCCTTTTTCTCTTCCTCTCCTCTCTCTCTAATCTTTCTCATCTCTCTTCTCTCTCTGTCTCCCATATTTCTTTCTCTCTTCCACCTTTCTCTCTCCCTCTCTGCTCTCACTCTCATCTCCTTCTTCTCCTTCTTCTTCTCTCTCTTTCTCCCCCTCTCTCCGCCCCCTCCCCACTCTTTCTTTATTTGCTTGAGAGACTGGATTTCAAGTCCCATCACTAATTTGTGATGAGGCATTTCTCCCCACTTTCTCTCTCTCTCTCCCCCTCTCTCCTCTCTCTACTCTTTCTTCTCCTCCTTTCTCTCTCTCTCTCTCTCCCCCCTTCTCTCTGTCCTCCCTTCCCCTTTTCTTTATTTGCTTGAACGACCGATTTCAAGTCCTGTCACTAGTTTGTGATAAGGCATTTCTCCTCCTTTTTTTTCTGAATATCTCAGGGTACCCTTACAAGTCCAGCAGGTCGAGGCTGTGGTGGCCGTGAGCATGCTGCTGCACTCCAGCCTGGGTGACAGACTGAGACTCTGACTCAAAAAAATAAATAAATCCAGCGTCTACTTGCAATAAAAGCCCCCATCAAACAAGAACTAGAAGAACATCTACCCTAACCCCACAAATGACACTGTACTTGGTAAATAATAGAGTGCTTTCTTCCTGAAGATCAGAAACAACATGTTTCTATTCAACATTTTCCCAGAGGTCCAGCCAGCATAATCAGGCAAGAAAGGAATTACAGTCATTCATATTGTAAAGGAAAACATAAAACCTTTTATTTGTGTATGACTTGGTCCTCCTCTATGTAGGAATACAGTGGAGTCTACAAAAGAAAAAAGCAAATAGAACAAACATGTGGGATTAGTAAGATTCCAGCATACAAGATCAGTATTCAGAAATCAGTTGTATTTCTATGTAATCTCAACAAACTATTGGAAATTGAAAATTAAATAATACATTTATAGCAACATAAAAATGAGATACTTAGGAATTAATCTGCTTCAAAAGAAGCAAGACATCTGTGTACTAAAAACCATAAACTATTGTTGGTTACAATTAAAGAAGAGCTAAAGAAAGGATGTAATATACTGTGTTCATAGGTTGAAGACTCAACATTAAGGTGTCAGTTCTACATGGGGACCTAAGGGAGGCCCAAACTTGACCTGTACGATGCCCACTTGGACACCTAATCCTAAATTGTACTCCACATCTCTAAAATAAAAAAAAGATGTCAGTTCTCCACAAATTGATCTACAGGATCAATGCAATCCCAAATGAAATTTCAGTAGGCTTTTTAAAATTTAAAGTACTTACAATAATCAAACAACTTTAAAAAATAAGAATAGATTTGGAGAGGTAATACTAACTTATTTCTAGAGTTATAATGAGCCTACAGCAGTCAAGAGAGTCTGGTTTTGTTGAAAACAGGTCAAAAACATCAATAGAATTGAATGATCACAGTCCAGAATGGAATGAACACAGTCCAGAAATAAAGCCACACTCTATGTACAATTTATTTTCTGACCAAATTTCAAGGTCAACTTGATGGAAAACGAATAGCCTTTTGAAAAAATGGCACTCCAACAATTGTATATCCATTGGTAAGGTGCTGGCTCCATACTGTGTGATTTCGACTATAAGACATTCTGGAAAAGGCCAAACTAGGGAGACCATGGAAAGATAAGTGGTTGCCAGGGTTGGCTGGTGGGTCGGGGAGGGGGTTGGGAGGGAAGGATGCATGGTGGAGCACCGAGGATTTGTGGGGCAGCAAACGACTCTGCATGGTCCTCTGATGGCGGTTGCATGTCTCTACACAATTGTCCCAACTCACAGAAGATACAACACCAAGACTGAACCCTAAAGGAGACGATGAACTTTGGATGATAAGGATGCGTGGATGCCAATTCAACGACTGTAACAGAAAGGACCCCTCTGACGGGGGATGTTGACAGCAGGGGAGGCTGTGCATGTGGAGGGCTGGGTTTGTGCGGGAACTCTGTGTATCCTCCTCTCAGTTTTGCCTTGACCCCAAATCTGCTTTGGGCAGTAAAATCTAATTTTGAAAAAGAATGGAAAAGATGCCTAGAAAAGTGCCCCTCCACTTGTGCTCTGCCTTCCTCTAGAAGCAGCCGGGTCTGGGGAAGGGTGGGCTGCCTCTGCAGGAGCCGGGCGCAGTGTCCGAGACATCTGCCGCCTCAGCCTTGACCTCCCTGCACTGCAAGCCAGACAGCTCCTTCCCTGTGGGCACGCTGGTCTACACGGGTTCTCAGGGCATTTTGTTTTTTTTCTTCAGCAGGACTTCTGCGTTTGGTGTTTACTTCACAACAGTGCCTTGTTTTTCCACCTGCAACGAACAGACACAAAATAGTAGGTATAAAAAATGCCTTTAGATCTTCAGAAGAAAGCCTATAAACCCAAGGCATTATTACTATTAATAAAATGATTGGGGACTTTCACTTGCCATTCGTCCACTTTCCCAAATAAAAAACAACCCCCTTCTTTCCCTGGCTGGCTTCCCTACACCACTTTCCTCCCACCTCCTCCAGAGAAAAGAAATGACTGGTTTCAATTATTTATGAGACAGAGAGTTTATGCTTGTTCTCACGGGGTCTCGGGGAGTTGCTGCATTCGGAACAACTCTGTAGCTTCCCAGGTAAAGGAGGCCTGGGACGGCCCTTGGGGGTTCCAGACACCGCCGGGCTCCGAATTCTGCAGCTACGCAGTCGGGATCTCAATGCAATCGGAATGTCTTCCGAGGAAGCAGAACCAGATTTTAAAGATCCAGTCGTAGCTGCTTTACACCCTCGGGTCACCAGTCTTGCTATGGGCTGATGTCTAATAGTCCAGACCTACTGTGGGAGGAAAATCACGGCGGCCCTGGGCTGGAGGCGGGCTGCGACGGAGGGTGGGAGCTCCGCGACCGCCCCCGCGACCTGCTGGGGGACGCGTTCCGGGCTCCCGCGCCCCCGGGCTCCGCCCCCGGGCCCTTCCGTCCCAGGCGGGC
>NW_007245951.1:211663-296701 GCF_000164805.1 Carlito syrichta
CCCGGCTCTCCGTCCTCCGTGCGCACAGGTGGCTTCCGCGGGCGCCTGCTGGGGACGAAGGGCTGGTTGGAAACCGTCGGCGCGGTTGGCCTTTGGTGCTTTGTGTTTGCCGTCGCCGTTCTCTGTTTCTCCTTCATTAAGTCCGCCTGAGAATATTAGCAAGTCCCTGTCAAGGGTCCAAGGCCCGGGGTCGGCGTGGCGGCCCAGTCGTGCCCTACAATGCCCACATTCCCACCGTTGTTTTTTGCCTCGTAAAGCCACGCAAAGTGTTTACTTTGAAATCAAAATTTCTACCCTAGAACGTCGCCCTAAATAACCAGAGCGGATCCTTCCTCCTCAGCCTTCCAAGAAGTTGGAACTACAGGTGGGCGCTGCCATGCCTGGCTAATTTTTTGGTGTATTGCAGACACAGGGTCTCACCAAGGTCTCAGGCTGAGCCCCAGCTACTGAGCTCAGGCAGTCCTCTCGCCTCGGCCTCCTAGTGCTGGGATTACAGACGTGAGCCACCACTCCCGGCCAGTGCATTTTCTGTGTCTGTTGGGGTGGTGAAGTCATTGTTTTCCCTGAGTTTGCTTATATGAGCAATTATGTCGATGATATTCTGGTTGTTAAACCAACTTTACATTCTTGTGATAAATCCCACTTGGTCATATGTCTTCTGCTTTTGATATGTTGTCAGCTAGACTGCTAAGATTTTTAGAATTTTTTGCAGCTATATCCGTGAGGAATATTCATCCCTGCTTTCTTTTCTCTAATCTCTTTGTCAGGTTTTGGGGTCAGGGTAATGATGGCTGCCAAATGTGCTGGGGAGCATTCCCTTATTTTTAATTTTCTGGAAGATTTTTGTAGAATCAGAATTCTTTCTTCCTCAACTGTTTAGTAGAATATACCAGTAAAGTATACCTGGGAGTGCAGTCGGTGTATGTGAAAAGATTTTTAATGAAGTTCAATTTAAGATTATTTGGATTATATATTTCTTCTTAAATAAGCATTGATAAGCAAAGACTTTGTCCATTTCATCAAAGTTGTCGAATTAATTGGCATAAAACTGCTCATAATATTCTCTTATCTTTTGCTTCTGATGTGATGTCACATTTTTCTGATCTTGGTCATTTTATGAATTCTATATTTTTTCTGATCAGTTTTGCTAAATGTCTATCAACTTTATTGATCTTAAAAAACAGTTTTTGGTTTTATTGACTGTTTTTCTATTATCTTTCTGCTTTCTGATCCATTAACTTCTACTCTGACCTTTATTACTTCCTTTCTTCTACTTACTTTGGGTTTAACTTGATCTTCTCTCTATACTGTTTAAGTGGAAGATTTTAAATTTAAGAATTTCATTTCCTAATATCAATGTTTAGTGTTCCAAATTTCTCCCTATATGCTTTAGTGATATCTCATACACTTTGATTTATTATGTTTTGATTTATGTTCACTTTAAAATACTAATTTCCCTTTTGAATTCTTCTTTGAGCTCTGGCTTGTTTAGAAATGTGTTGTTTAGATTCCACATATTTGAACAATTCTCGAGAAATATTTCTGCTTATAATTTCTAATTTAATTCCACTGTGAGCAGAGGACTAACTTTTTAGTTATTAGAATGTTATACACTTTTGAAACTTATGCCCCTGAATTTGACTTACTTTATGTACACTTGAAAATAATGTATACTATGCTATTATTGGGTGATGTGTTCTCTAAATGTCAGCTAGGTCAAGCTAGATGATGGTGTTGTTCAAATATTCTGCTCCTCACTGAATTTTTATCTACCTGTTCTATCAATTATTGAGACAGGATATTGAAGTTTCTATCTATAGCTATAAAATTATATATCCTTGCAGTTATATCAGTTTTTGCTTTGATTATTTTGATTTTTTGTTGATATTTAAGATTATGTCCTGCTGATGAATTTTGTTATTATAAAATCTTTTATTTCTGGTTATTTTCTTTGAAATCTAATTTGTCTGAAATATAACAGCTCCAGTTTTATTTGACTAGTGTTAGCATATGTATCTTGTTCCATGCATTTTAACTTATTTGTATCTATAGATATATATACAGCATTCTTCTCCTCTGGAATATGCAGAGTTCCAGGTGTCATCTTAGAAGAAGAGAAAAACCCTCACCAGACACCAGACTTGCCAGCACCTTGGGCTTGGACTTCCCAGCCTACAGAAACTATGAAGAAGTAGTTTCCCTGTAAGTTATCCAGTCTGTGGTATTCTGTTGTAGCAACACAAAGTGGACCAAGGCACTTCAAAAACTCACAAAAGAAGAAATAGGTTATCTGAATAGGTTTATATCTATTCAAGAAATTGAATCAATAATTAGAACTCACCAAGATAGAACGTTTTAGGCCTGGATGAGTTCCCTGGTGAATTTCACTAAATATTTAAAGAAAAAATTATCTTGATTCTCTACAATCTCTTCCAGAAACGGGGAAAATACTTTCTAATTCATTCTAAGAGGCCAGTGTTGTCCAAATATTAAAACCAGATAAAGACATTACAAGACAAGAAAGCTGCAGGCCAATATCTCTCATGAACATAGATGCAAAAATCCTCAACAAAATATTAGAAAATTGGACTAACATTATACAAAAAGAATCACATACCATGATCAAGTTGGATTTATTCCAGGTATAGACATTTGGTTCAATATTCAAAGTCACTTAGTGAAATTTATACCACTCACAAGCCAAAGAAGAAGAATCACATGGTCATATCAATAGAAGTAGAAAAAGTAATCTAACACCAAAATCTAATGCCATTTATGATAAAAACTGCAAACTAGGGATAGAGAGGAACTTCTCCGACTTGGTAAAGAACACCTCGAGAAGGAAAACCCTCACAGCTGGCCTCCTACTTAATCATGACATGTTAGAAGCTTCCCTGCTAAAGTCAGGAGCAAGGCCAGGAGGTCCTCGCCCACCTTCCTAGTCAGCATGACACCAGAAGTCCTAGCTCATGCAATAAGGCAAGGAAATACGAACGATACAGAAAATAAAGGGAATACAGATTGGCAGAAGCAAGAGATTAAAAACACATGCATAGTGACACATGTCATTATACATTTGTTCAAATCCATAGAATGCACAACACCAAGAGTGAACCCCAATGTAAACTATGGACTCTGGGTGGTAACGATGTGTCAGTGGAGGTTCATTGATTCTAACCAATGGGCCAGTCTGCTGGAAGACATCAATTGTGGGGGAGCTTGTCCGTGCATAGGGGAAAGGGCGTGTGAAAACTCAGAACTTACCACTCAATTGTACTGCGAACCTGAAACTGCTCTAAAAGAAAGTCTGTAATTAAAGAAGTTACACACTGGTTTATTGGAGAAGTTTTGAAAATTTATTATGGAGCCCAGAAAGAGTAACCAAAGAATCAGGAGCCATCAGCAATAACACTGACGATATGCAAATAGAAAGTGTTAAAACTTTTAAGCAAGTCGAGATTGTACATTGCATTGCTGTTTAATAGCAAAGGATCAGTTGAAACATTAGTTAATGGATGTGGTATATACAATCAAGGGAATACCATTTGCCTTTAAAAATAAATGAGGAAATGTTTTACTTACTATTAAGGAACAGTCTAGGGGGTATATTAAGTGAAAACAGCAGAGTTGGGATCATAGGTGAAGTTGTGAACCTTTTGTGTCGATGATAAGTGGATGGAAGAGTGTGTGCAGACGGTCTTCAGCTTACAGTGGCTTGACTTTCTGACCATTAGCGTGGTGAGAAAGTCGTGCACATCCAGTAGAAACTATACTCTAAGAGCCCACTCAACCATTCTGCTTTTTGCCTTTAGCACTGTTGCCAATAAATTACACGAGCTGGTCAACACTTGAGTATGAAATAGGCATTGTGTTAGATGACTTTGCCCACGTGTGTGCTGATGGAATGTTCTGAGCATGTTAAGGTGGGCTGGGCTGAGCTAGGATGTTCCATAGGTGCATTCAATGCATCTTCAACTTATGATATTTCCGGTTTTTCGTGGGCTTATCAGTATATAGTGCCTCATATGTCAAGAAATGCCTGTATATGCTTGCGTGCCATGTATGCACGTGTATGCACACACAGGCACGCACACACTAGTGCCAAGCAGAAGCATGGTGTGTTAGTGATGACTGCCTCTGAGCGGTGGGGGAGATCACTGCAGCCAAGTGCAAGTGGAGCAGGGACCACTGTCCAAACATTCCTTTTTGTTTTTTAAATTTTGAACCATTGAAATATATTATTCATTCCAAAATACAAAATAAGCTCTGTCAAATGACATCACACATACCAGAGCAAAGTATACAGCACTCATGAGTTGTCTGTGGTTTGAGGTATCTTGCCACTTCTCTCCCTGTTACTTCTTGAAATCAGGAAGCTGCCTGTTAACCAACCCCTTAACCAACCCCTGCACCTTTGGACCCGCCTCTGGCAGCCCCACCTGGTGCACAGGGCACTGCCTTCCCAGGGAGTGTCATCTGTTTGTAAAGCACGTGTCAGGCAGGCTTTGTTCTCATGGCCAATCATTCTTTGAAATTAGACTGGACCCAATTTCTCATTAATTCACAATAGCCACAAAAAGATGAAACATCTTGGCATCTACCTAACCAGAGAAGTGAAAGACCTTGACAACAAGAACCACAAAACACTGCTCAAAGAAATCAAAGATGACAGAAACAAATGGGAAAACATCCCTTGCTCATGGATTGGAAGAAACAATATTGTCGATATGTTCATCCTACCCAAGGCAATCTACAGATTCAATGCAATACCCATCACGTTACCAACATCATTCTTCTCAGACCTGGAAATAACAATACAGAAGTCCATATGGAAACTAACAAACAAAAAAGCACAAGTAGCGAAAACAGTCCTCAGCAAAAGGAACAAAGTTTACACTCTACCATAAGGCTACAACAGTCAAAACACCTGGTGTAGCTTGCCAGTACCTTTTCACACAACTGCATAAGCATTTTTTTTTTAATTGAATTGTTTTGAAAGTTATTATCTGTACCCCCCTCCTTTTAACCAATAACTAACACCACCCTTTCTTAGTTAAAACACTTGTTTTTTAATGTTCTCTCACCATGAGTGGTTTAATGCAACTACTGTTTGTAAGTTTTCCCAAACAAGAGCTATTGAGATGTCAAACAAAAGAGACTAAGGTTTAAGATCATTTGTGAAGTAAAATCAAATACTATTAACTGGTGCATATCAGTGAATCAGAAGTCATGTTCAGGAATGGATGCCCTTTTAAACTTCCAGATTTATCAGAACATTTTAAAATTCTAACTTCTATGGGGACAATGTCTCTTCCTTTCTATTTATGGGCACGATGCTGTGTTCCCTTTGTCTGTTTAATGAAGCCCATCATCTCTGGACTCAGGGATCGGTGTACAACACTTCTTCAGAGGACCCACTGGTTTTACTCCCTGTAAGGGCTGGAGCAGAGAACGTGTGGCCAAAGACTCAGAAGGCATCATCAATGACATCGTGCCTGCTTGATGCCTGCAGGAAGTGAACATCTGTGCTTCCCAGGTGTGTCTCTGGTTGCCTGAATTGCACAGGAGAAGCATCATGATGCTGTATAAATGCCTTCATAAAGCTCTACCCAGTGGCCTGTGAAATATTCATGCAGTGAAAATCAGAATCTGTTTTATATCAGCATTTAGCTTTAAGCCAGTACCGTTACTCTGAGAACTCTAAGATGCCCTGAAGTTACTTGCAGTAAACCGGCACCTGGAAGGCATTTGGGCACCTAGTCTCTACTCAGAGACTCGCTGAAAGGCAGGAAATTATTTGGGCTTCCTCAGGGTGGACGTATTCATCCGCGGCAGTTAGTGATACCCACACTTTACAGAAAGAACACAATTTGCTGCTAGGGAATAACTCAGGGGACAGAAATTGCTAGGGGGTCAGCTTTTAAGGCAGACATACTGTGTCACTGAAAATGAAAATTATCTCCTGATGTTACTACTAGAGTGGGCTTTTGAGGGATGGTATCTTTTCTGAGTTTGGTCCTATTCCCTTACCTCACAAATGAGATTCCTCCATATTCTCTCTCTCTCTCTCTCTCTCTCTCTCTCTCTCTCTGGGTGTGTGTGTGTGTGTGTGTGTGTGTGTGTGTGTGTGTGTGTGTGTTTTACTTGAAGTATAATGACAAGCAGAAAAATGCACAGGTCTTAAATGAGCAGTTCAATAAGATGCCATATGAATACCCACCTGAACCATCAATGCCCCAGCCACCACATGTCACACACCCTCTGAAGTTCCTCCATGTCCTTCTCTGGGGGGTATTCTGATTGCAGTCCATAACAATTAGTGTTGTTGTTTTTTTTTGAGTTGGAGTCTCACTCTTTCGCCCAGACTGGAGTGCAGTGGCCACACCCGGCCACCGCAGCCTCGCCTGCTGGGCTCCAGCGATCCTTCCGTCTCAGCCTTCCGGGTAGCCAGAATTACAGGCATGCGCTACCACGCCCGACTGATTTTTTGATTCACTGTAGAGATGAGGTCTCGCTGCCCAGGCGGGTCTTAAACCCTTGGGCTCAGGCAATCCACTCACCTCAGCCTCTCAAAGGCATGGGATTACAGGCTGAGCCACCGAGCCTGGCTAACAATTAGTTTTGCCAGCTCCCAATTTCACATAAATGGACTGTAAATACAGAAGGGACACTTTTTTGTCTGGCTTCTTTTCCTTCGCCTGACGCTTTTGGGATCCATCCGTATTGCTGTATGTATCTGTAGTGTGTTCCTTTTGATTACTAAGTAGCTAGTTCTCCATTGTGTGGGCTTCACATAATGTGTTTCTCCATCCCACGGTTGGATGGACTCCGACTCGTCTCAGTTTTGGCTACTATGGATAAAGTTGCTGGGGATATCAAGGAGGTTCTTATGTAAGTTGACTTTTCCATTTCTTTTTTTCTTGGTGGGGGAATTCTCATATCCATGAGTAGAATTATTGGATCAAGGGAAGGATTTCTTTTTAATTTTCTTTTTTTGAGTTGGAATCTCACGCTGTCAGCCAGGCTGAAGTGCAGTGGCATGCTCACGGCCACCCCAGTGTCGATCCGTTGGGTTCATGCTATCTTTCCCCCTCAGCCTTCCAAGTAGCCGGGACTACCGCCAAGTGCCCCCACGCCTGGCTAATTTTTTTATTGATTTATCATAGAGATGAGGTCTCGCCAAGCTGCCCAGGTTGTTCTTGAACCCATGAGCTCAGGCAGTCCCCTCACCTTGGCCTCCCAAAGTACTGGGATTACAGGCTTGAGTTAAATTTTGTAAGAAATTGCCAACCAGCTTTCTACCATGGCTTCTCCATTTCATACTACTTCCAGTCACGTAGGAGAATTATAGTTGCTTCTCACCGTTAACAACACTTGGTATCGACAGTCTTCCATTTAAGCCATTCTAGTGTTTTGCAGTGCTGTGCTGGTTGTCGTGACTTTTGTGTGTTTATTGGTCACTCAGACACATAACTTTTCTTTTTTGCTTTAGAGACAAAGGTCTGGCTCTGTCTTCCAGACTCGAATGCAGTGGCACCACCATAGCTCACTGCTGCCTTGGACTTCTGGGCTCAAGCAATCCTGCTACCTAGGCTCCCAACTAAATAGGACTGCAGGTGTTTGCCACCACACCTAGTTAATTTCTTTTTTCAAAACAGTTATTTTAAATTTTGTTTATTTACTTACTGATTCATTTTGTAGAGACAGGGCCTCGCTATGTTGCCCAGGCTGGTACATGGCTCTTCTTAGTCAAAAAGTTAATATTTCAACTCAGGTTGCATAAACTTGCTTCTGAGACACTGGAGGTAAAATTATTTCTTGATTTGTTTTTCTAATCTGAAAAAAATGCGAATGATAGGGAAGGATGAGTTTTACTGTGTTAGGCAGAAGAAATGCCAACACATTGACAAAATGGGTTGTAGATATTGTGGCATTTTTGCTTTTCCATTTGGTTCGCTGTCCCTCAGTTTGGGTGTTGTAACCCTATGGTGATGTTCATACCCATTTACCTACCACATAAATGAGGTACAAACTGATTCATCATGGTTTTTAAGACTTAACTTCCTGTTGCACATTTCTCTTGCAGCTTTGCCAATATAATTAAATATCAAATATTCTCCACAAATTTGTGCCCAAAGTATTTCTGAATTAAGAGGGGCCTTAAGTCTTAATCTTGTGCATATTTTATTATCATATAACATTCATATCCCCACCCAAATCATGAGTGGTCCATCAAATGGATTTGTGAAAAATGAACACAACTCAGATCAAAATGTAGCCAAAGAAAACTTCCTGGCACCTCTCTCAATCATTGCCACCACAAAGATAGCTGCTATTCTGATTTTCATTAAAATAGATGGATCTCATTTGTTTTCCAATGTATAATAATAATAAGTGAGGTTACACAGGTCCTTGGGACTGGCTTCTCTCTCATGGCATCATGTTGTAAGATTTATGTTGTGTGTAACAGTAGGATTGCCTTTGCTATTATTGGCTCTGCAATTTCTATTAATGTTAGCATCAACTTGTCAGATTCCCCGAAACACATGCTAGAATTTTGACTGAGATTGCACTGACATTGCAGCCTTGGCTTAGTCTTCTGGCATCCAGCCCCAAGCCTGATCTTTGTGCTCTTCCTTGATCAGTGTTCTATAGTTAATTGTATGATGGTCGTCTACTCCATCTGGTAAACTCATTCCTGGGTATTTGATGTCTTTCTGACACTTTTACACATAATACTATTATTAAAATTTTATCTGACTTTTTTGACTGTCACATAACTGTCACAGATGATTGCAATATTGGCTCTTTATCTAGTGACTTTGCTAAGGTCACACATTTTCCTAATATAGTTACTGCAGATTCTGCCGAACTTTGTACATGTACAATCTTATGAGAAAACACAACTTGATTTCAAGGCTAGATTTTAATGGATATTTTGCGTCAGTGATTAGATGCCAATTTAGAACTATTTGCCAGGTGACGGAGTCAAGAAGGAGATCTAGGACATCATGGGTCATTCAGCCACTAATGAGGACTTTGAAGACTACATAATATGAAAATGTGTGAAATAGGGAGTCTGCCAATTAAGTCCGTGAGCTTGCCACCATGCACTTATGTTTGCAGCACTCTACAAACCACCAGGCAAGGTTTCCTAACCTACCTTGGCAGATCAGTGTCTCTCAGCTGTGTTCATGTCACGCTTGGTGGTGTCTTGCTGAGTGGGTTCATTATTGTTGTTGCATGTTTCTGTGTGCCATTGTGAGAATGTCAGGACTTGAATTAGAGCGATGAACAAACATTAAACGTCTTGTTAAACTTGTCAAGAGTGGAAGTGAAATCAGGAACATGTGAGTCCAAGTTTGTGGGGATAATGCCATGAGGAAAATGGCAGTGTACAAGTAGATGAAACATTTTTCCAAGAGGAGAGAAAGCATCGCTGATAAAGAGAGGTCAGGACGGCCAGTAACAAGCAGGACTGATGAAAACATTGCAAAAATTCATCAAATTGTGCATGAAAATCATCAGCTGACCGTGAGAAGCATAGCAGACCATTAGAGAAACAGTTAGGAAAATCTGAACTGAAAATCTTGGCATGAGAAAGATGTGTACAAAAATGGTCTCAAAGGAGCCCTTGCATCCTGACAATGCACCAGCTCACACAACACTGTCTGTGATGGAGTTTTTACCCAGTATACAAACAACCATACTGGAACACTCTCCCTACTCATCTGATCTGGCCCCCAGTGACTTTTTTCTTGACCCCAAGATAAAGAAAATATTGAAAGGAAGACGTTTGATGACATTCAGGACATCAAAGATAATACGATGACAGCTCTGATACCCATTCCAGAAAAAGAGTTCCCAAATTGCTTTGATCAGATGCTGGTGTCAGTGCATAGCTTCTTAAGGGGAGGACTTCAAAGGTGACCGTGGTGATATTCAGCAATGAGATGTGTACCACTTTTTCTAGGATGTGTTTGCAAACTTACTTGTCAATGCTCGTATTCTGTTAAGTGACATTAGTAGGATCTAAAAGTGTCTGTACAGCTTAACTACAATAGCTGTTAAAGTAGGAGCACGTGTGTGTGCATGTATGTACTTGAAAATACATATTAGCCTTGAACTCAGCACTGTGCTTCTAAAAATTTAACTTAAATATCATGTCGAAAGTGTTTAGAAATTCATGCAAAGAATAATCGTCACAGAATTATTCATCAAAGCAAAAAACTTAGAAACAACTGAAATGTCCAAGCATATGCCTTGGGCAATTTAATTATGGTCGTCTATAAAATGAAATTATACAGAACCATCAAAAATGCTGTAATGAAAGAATAACTGAAGGAGAAATGTTCGTGACAGAATAAGTTACAAGCAGTTCACAAAACTGAATATTCCGTTTTTTGCCAATATCAGTGTGTGTATATATCCAAACCATATTGCAGAAGCTTCTAGAAGATCTGTCAGCAATAGTCATGTCTAGGCTGAGATTGGGGTAGATTTTATTTTCTCATTTATGTTTTTATTATTTTTAAGGAATCACCTCCAATGAAAGTGTGTTCGTTTTGAAACCAGAAA
This sequence comes from Carlito syrichta, assembly GCF_000164805.1. Classification (NCBI taxonomy): domain Eukaryota; kingdom Metazoa; phylum Chordata; class Mammalia; order Primates; family Tarsiidae; genus Carlito; species Carlito syrichta. Next base: position 222,242 of record NW_007245951.1, read on the forward strand.
TTATCTTACAGTAAGCCATGTATACAAATATCAAATATAAACAATGCTTTCAGGAGGGGGTTAGGATTACTGGAGAGTTTCATCTTCCCTTTCACTGATATTTTTCAGTTTCCAGTCGTATCGCTTCCCTAATGGAAATATAATGGTTTGGAAGACCTTCAGTAGGGAGCAGTTTACAATGAGCACAAACAGACTGGGCGCCACATTCCTTGGGGACGCTGGTAAATGGCATTCCCAAGCCACAGCTGTCTAGTATCTAGGCTGCTTGGGTTTGAATCGTTCCTTGAGGCTCACATGGGGCTCACATTTCTTGGACAGGGTTTGCATCATCAATATGTCACCAGAAAATGTTTTGAAAATAGAAAGGACTGCATAAGAATGCTGCTGGAGAATCTCATGCTATCATCTCATTTTCTAAGTTGAGTTTTAGAAATGTAAACAAAGCTACTTTTTTGTTGTTATTGTTCTCTGTTAAGCACAGAAAGACTGGCATACCTATCTTACTTTGCTAGAGCTGTTGTAACAGAGTATTGCAGACCCGATGGCTTAGACAGCAGAAATATATTGCCCCTCAGCCCTGGAGGTTGAAGGCCAAGATCAAGGTGTTGGCTGGCTTCTCCTGGTGCTATGAGGGTCAGTGTGTGGCGCTGCTCACGCCACCCAGGAGGACGGCAGAGGCAACAGAAAGGGTGGCTGTGAGCCCAGAGCCAGCGTCTTCCATAAACAGTCAGGTCACGAGGAGGTCATGTAGGGTCTATCGGGGCCCCGTGGACCCCGGGAGCCGTGGCAAGATTCTTGACATCTGGTTTACAGGTGGGCTTCTAAGGATGCTTGAGTTCCCGAAATGGTGTGCAGAACTCGACATGTTCACCACAAAAGCACATTTTTACTCCTGGGAAGAGGGTTCGCAGCTTTTCAGATTTCAAAGGGATGAGTCATTAAAAAGGAAAAGCCTCCGAATCCCTGCTGGGAAGGTTTTACGTGAGAAATAACACCATGAAGAGAGTACAAACCCACTTGGGCGTGGGGGGCACACAGACTTGTACTCATCTCATGGACTTTTCTGACTGATAGAGTGGGTCGGTTAGACTAGGAGAAGCTTCAGGGCTGTGGGAAAAGTTCCAGGCTCGTTGATGTCTGCAGCAGCAGGTGCATCGAGCAAGCCACCTAGCTCCAAGAAGCTCCACACCTTCTTAACTGCTGGGTGGTTATCAGATACACCCGCAGGCACACAAGTGGCCTCACTGTAAGGGACCGCACGTATCCTTAATATAGACTCTCAGAGACACCTGGCACTCTGTGGTCTGTCTACCCAGGATGCTTGAGGTGGAGAGCTGACCACCAAGGCAGGAACTAGCTTAGACACCCCCAGAGCATGCACATCCATAGCCAAGGTTGACCTCCGACGACCATGAACCTTCACTGTCATACTAGTCACACACGATTGCCCGCGAGGAGCCTCCCACTCCTGCATACACCTGACAGGACCAGCATGACCCTACGTGCCCTGAAACTTCCCCGCCTGATGTGAGGGCGGAGTGAGAGACCCAGCCCTAAAACCACCCATTTCCAGGAAAAACCCTCTCCAAAGCCCACTCTTTGGCATCCCTGAGAATGAAAGTTAGAGCTCAACAGCAGTTGAGCACAGAAGCAGTGGCTTCCGGGGGCTGTTTCTGCCCACCCTCCCCTCTTGGAGCGGACTCTTCTTTGCTTCATAAAGCTGCTCGCCTATCACACTTCTCTGTGTGTCTGTTTGCTAGTTCATTCGAAAGGTGAACGCGAGAACCTGCCGTCGGCCCCTCGCACACTGGGAAGAGCACCCCTTCTCCCAGTAGCAGATTGGGTGAGTCTGCCAGGAGATCTCTCCAGCCATCGGTGAGTCTGTGCGGCCCTCTGCCAGGCCTGGGCACTCGCCTCGCTCTGTCACCGTCTAGCTCGCTGACTGTCTGCGTCTCTCCCTGCTCACCCACTGCCTCTCAGCTGCCGGCCGCCGCTGCCTTTCCTTAGGGTGGCAGCTAGAGTGGGGAGGGACGCGGATCACGGCGGGGCGGTTCCTCCGTCTCTGGGTCTCCCTGCAAGCCTCCTGGGCACCTACAGCTAGACGCCTCTCGGCTTCAGACTCACGCCCCTCCAGTGGAGACTGTCCGGCTCGCCTTGACCGGCAGCTTGCAGAGGTGGTAGGGCTTCTAGCCCATACTGAGCAGAGCTGGGGTCTTGGAGCTCCCTGGCAGGAGGCTTGTGAGAGTCGCAAGGGCTTGCCGCTGCGCCATGAGTGTCTGGAAGCCTCGGGAAGCTGGAAGGCCTCTTTTGCCAGGGACAGGGAAACTGAGGCGAGAGCCCTTACATCGCAGCCTGCACAGCTTGGTACCAAAACCCAAACCGAGGACTCCGACTCCCCAGGACCTCTCAGTGACCCCATGGCAGTTAAGCTCCAGGAGGTAAACGCTTGAGCACGTGTATCCGGAATCAAACCCTCTTCCGGGTCTCCACAGGATGGCAAATCAGACGGCCTCAAGATCTTACACCTGCAGCTGTAGACCAGGAATACACCCGTGAACCTGCCAAGGACCTGAATTTCCTCTTCAGAAGAAAGCCTCTGGAGACCGCCCAGGATGCTTGCAGTAGAGAGCCAACCACCAGGGCAGGAATGAGCTTAGAGACCCCCAGAGAGCACGTATCAACAGCCAGTGTTGACCTCGATAGCCATGAAATTTCACTGTGATACTTGTAACACACAATCAGCTGCGGAGAGCCTCCCACTTCCCCCAGACACCGAGGCCATGGCCGTCCTGGCACGACCCTATGAGACCTGAAACTTCGTGGCCCATTGTGAGGAGGAGTAAGAGACCCAGCCCTAAGACACCCACTCCTATCACTGGGCTTCTGTGCACACTGTGCTTTCCATTTGGGTGTCATTTTTATTTTTTTTTATTTTTACTTTTGAGTCGGAGTCTCACTCTGTCGCCCAGACTGGAGCGCAGTGGCCGCTCCCAGCCACCGCAGCCTCGACCTGCTGGGCTCCGGCCATCCTTCCGCCTCAGCCTTCCAAGGAGCCGGAACTACAGGGGCACGCTACCACAGCCCAGCTGATTTTTTGCTTTATTGTAGAGATGAGGTCTCGTCAAGTTTCTCAGGGGGGTCTCGAACCCGTGGGCTCAGGCACTCCACTCACCTCGGCCTCCCAAAGCGCTGGGATGACAGGCTGAGCCACCGAGCCCGGCTCATTTGGGTGTTATTAAGCTTACCAGCAACCCCCAGAAACACATACAAGCAACTGCTTTGCTGCTAAAACTGAAGCCAGCGTTTCTTGCTTTCTACGGCTGACAGGGTTCGCAATTTCCATTTCCTGAACCCTCCTTCAACTGGGACCTCTAATAGCTATGGTGTTACCTTGCACTTGGGGCCCTTGACCTTTTGCCTTTGGATCACATTTGTATCTTCTAGACTCCAAAGGTCACACCTTGAGGTGGTGTTATGACAAGGACCTCGCCCCGTCCCTTTGGAGGAGTCGGCTCCCACCAGCCCGCGCGATCAGATGCTGCTGGATTCCATGACTGCAGCCCTGACCTCCACCCTGACAGCCCCCAGTAATGAACAGCAAGAAGGCGGGACCGAAGCCCCCTTTTTTGGCACGAAGCAGCGACACGTCCCTCCACTCCCCTAAATAATTTCAGGGTCCAAACTTTTTGAGAGGAGATGGGCAGAGTAGGCAGGTTAGACTAAGAAAAACTTCAGGACTGTGGGAGAAGATCCAGGCTCACGGACATCTGCAGCAGCAGGTCATACAGGCAAGCGACCAGCTGTAAGCAGCTTCACAACTTCCTCTCTGCTAGGCCCTTAGCAGATATACCTGCAAGCAAGCAAGTGACCTCGCCGTAGGAGACACACAGATCTAACTGCTAGACTCTTATCAGAAACACCAAGCACACTGCGGTCTGTCTGCCCAGGATGCTTGCAGTGAAGAGCTGACCACCAAGGCAGGAACTAGCTTAGACACCCAGAGCATGTGCATTCAAAGCCAAGGTGCACCTAAGACAACCATGAACCTTCATTGCTATTAACATAAGATTACCCAGGGGGAGCCTCCCACTCCCAACATACGCCTGATGCCATGACAGTCCTGGTATGACCCTATAAGGCCTAAATCCCCTGCCCAATATGAGGGAGGTGTAACAGAGACCCAGCCCTAAGACCACTCACTTCTAGGAATAACTCACACTGCTTTTCTGTCTGTGTCTGTTTGGAATTCATTCCAAACATGAACACAAGAGCCCACTGTCGATCCCTCTCACACCAGGAGGGACACCCCTTCTCAGTAACATGTTTATATAAAAGCAATGCATACTTTTCATAGAAAGTTTGGAACATACGAGAAAGTATAAAAATAAAACCAGCACCCTAAAAACCGAGAAAGGGTGCAAAACCATGAATAAAGTGGCCCAATGTTGTCAAAGGACAATAGCGATGCTGCATCTAGGGACAGAACAGAGGACTGAAAGGCATCCTCCCTCGACGTTTCCGGCCTCATCAGCCTGGCGTAGAGGTGACCTTACAAAAGCTCTGTGCCTCCACCAGCCCCACACAGAGAGCCGGGGCCTGCAGGGGTGGCAGGGCACCAGTCATCCCAGATGGGTGGATCAGAGAGCCGGAGGGAGGGCAGTCTCCACTGGACTGAAGAGTTTGCTGGTCACATGTTTCGGGGGTGGCTACTACCTACGTGGCCGAGTAGAATTAAGTGACATCGGCTGGGCTTTTTTTTTTTTGGTGAGGATTAACTACATAAATAGGCTGCATGAAAGTGAAGGGTCTGGGCTTTTTCGTCGTTGTTGTTTGTAAGAACAGTCTTTTCAAAAGACTACCAGGAAATTTCAAGTATGCAATGCAGTTTTGTGAACTTCAGTCACCATGCTGCACTTCAGAAACCCAGAGCTTACCCACCTTAACTGCAAGCTTGTGCCCTTTGACGGGCATCTCCCCTTTCCCACCTCAACCTGGCAACCACCCTCCACTTCTGCTTCTATGACTTGGACATTTTTAGATTCCACATATCAGGGAGGCCATCAATGCTTGTCTTTCTCTGCCTGAATGTTCTACACACACACACACACACACACACACACACACACACACACACACACACACACACGGTAACTACACAGCACGCTGAGGGTGTTAGCCAACCTGATGTGGTAACGATGTCACAATGTATGCCATCCTCATGCTGAACACTTTAAATTTATACTATTTTCAACGTCCATGACACCTCGGTAAAGCTGGAAAACATGGCTGGCGTGCTCGGCTCCCTGCAATGGCTGTTTGGCGACGGTGGGAGCCAGACCTGGGCGTTGTTCTCGGATGTGCTCAGCTGGGTCCGCGAGGTCCCCTGACCCCCAGCCACCGACGGCAACTCACAGCCTGCAGGGCCGGGCTTCTCAGCCCACAGCCCTTCGTGATAGTCGAAGCAGAGCATAAGATAAAACCTGCTGTTCTGACTTAACACATTCATGACTGGCAGATTTTTCACATTCCTCATACTGAGAGTGGGTGAAAATTTTAAAAATCTGAAACTGGCTGCCGTGAACTTCTGTCGCTAAGCCCAAGCGAAGTGGTCTTTTTGAAATGGTCACCTTGTTCACAAGACAGATGAAGGTTGCAGACGCATCCAGTTTTTGCCTCAGACACCACGCTGACTAGCTGCAGGGATTCCGAAGATGAGACCCATTGCCGCCCCGCACCCTCTGAGGTCCCCTGACCCAACCACTCATGGCCACCTGTCCACTCCCTGTCTCTGTCCCCTGCTCTCCTGGGCCCACCACCCGCTGGCCTACTCTCAGTCAGACTCTCTCAGTGACCAACCTACTTCCTCTTTTCTTATGAATTTTTCTGATTATAAGAGCAATGCATGTTTATTTTGGGAATGTAGAACATAAGAAGAAGCATAAAAATCAAACTAGGATGCTAAAAACTAAGAAAGGACATAGCACTGCGTATAAAGCATCCCAAACGTGTGAAAGAACAACAACGATGCTGCATCTGAGACTCGAGCACAGGGCTGCATGGCACCCTTCCCCATCGCGGGGCCTCAGCAGCCGGGGCGCGAGGCGAGCTAGCTAAGGTCCCCTCTCGCCTAGGTTATGGTGGTCTGGGCCTTCACCTGCTGCAAAGGCACTTTTCCTTGACTGTCTCATCTCCCCAGTAGTTTTGGGGTGTGGCCAGGAAGCGCTCAGGTGTCCCCAGGAACAAGACCCCGCAGCTCTCAGGCCGTGCACTGCTTCCCCACCCCCGCCCCTGAGACGTGTCCGAGGAAGGGGCTGCTGGTCTCCTCTCCCTGCGGGGCTCCGGGGAGGGAGTCCCATTCTCCCGCCCTTTCCCATTCCCCCACAGGGTCCAGCCCAAATGTCTCCTCCTCGGGCCAAGGCCAAACCTTCCAGCAACTGGATATCTCCAGGGGCCACCGTCCACTGGCCTCACAGAGGGAAAGTGCCAGGTCCCTGAAAGTCACACGCCTGTGCCACACCTTTGAGTGCACAAATTGCAGTTCATTACAGCATTACTTTAAAAAAATCACTCTACATTTAAAAAACTCTCTACAATAAGCATTAAAATTACCATAAAAAAGAAACTGAGAACAAAAAGTCTTAGCAAGTTGTGTCTATGTAGCGGGATGATGGGTGAAGATTTGCAGTTCAGATGTGACCGTCATCACCTAGCTCTGTAAAAGCCTCCCCAAGGAGAAATAGGTTGAAAAAACTATCTGGCAGACCTTGGGCAATCTTGAAACTCTGTGAGATGGTCACCCAGAAACTTCTGTCCCTGGTGCAGTACTGGATCCTGCTTTCTGGCACTGGGCCCTGCTTGCTGTCCGGCAGAAAGCCCAGGCAAATCACACAGACTCTTCTCCATCCCTACATTCTGTCACAGCTGAAATGACACGAGGAATTCCCAAATGCCTCATGTATTAGGGCTCTCCAGTGAAATCGAAAACAGAACCCATAAGATGCACATATCTCTGTGTAAAGAGATTTACTATAAAGATTTGGCTCCCACGATTGTGGAGCCCGACGAGGCCCATGGTCCGCAGGGTGAGTCGGCAAGACCCAGGAGAATCAATGGTTTCCTCCCAGTCCAAAGGCCTGAGAGCCAGGAGAGCCAGTGGTGTCCTTCCAGTCCAAAGATTGGCAGGCTCAAGACCCAGGAAGACCCGATGTTTCCATCTGAGTCCAAATGTCGAAACCAAATCCGCATCCCACCTCAAAGGCCTCGAGGCGAGAAGCTCCAGTGTTTCAGATGAAGCCCAAAGGCCATGAGCTGCAGAACTTCGTCTTCAGAGAGGCCTCAGGGAAGCTAGCCTGTTTGTTCCATTCCGTCCTTCAGCTGATCCGATGAGGCCCACCCACACTGGGGAGGGTTACCGGCTTCGATTTATTCAGCCTGTTGATTTAAATATTAACCTACTCTAAACACACCTCAACTTTCTGGGCACCCCATGGCTCACCCAAACTGACACATGAAATTAAGCCTAGCACCTGGTGGAAAATGCAAGCAATGTGTGTGACAGGGGACTGGAGGTTGCGTGTCCGAGTTCGTGCTCAGAACTGTCTTTGAGGACAGCAGGGGCAGCCATTTTTCTCTCCTGCGGTCACTGAGGCAGTGTGGGGATTTCTCTTTTCCACAGCCTTTGGGGCCATCCACACCGTACGTACGTGCTTCTGAGCGGGAGGGCCTGGCATGTGCTATCTCGCTTAATCTCACAACTGCCTGTGCCTCCTGTCTTTTCCTACTTCCATTTGCAGATGAGAAAACCAGAAGCTTAGGATTGGGCTGGAATCGCACCGTCAGGGGCCCAAGCTCCCGCAGCACCAGTGTGTGGTCCCGGGCTGTCACTTCAGAGTTTTCCACACGCCAGTTGTGTGCCACACCTGTGTGAAAATACTGCGGGCCATGCTCCAACGCCGAATAAACGCGCACATGGACTGGGGCTCCTCAGCTTCACGACCCATGATCGTGTCATGCCAGCAACCTGGCGGCCACAGACCTCCTGCTGGAGCATCTCCTGAGAGTGTCCGAGCAAAACCTCGAGCATCCTGCCAATGCAGAGCAGGGTGTGGCCCTTCCAGCCAGCTGGGAGTCTGGATGGCGTCTTGAACGAGAGGGCTCAGAGCAGCCAGACTAGCCTGACAAGCATTCCCTAAAAGCCTTTCCACTTGACCTCCAGGGCACTCATTGCAGAAAGAAGTCCTCCTTAATAATGGATGACATAGATATTCCTCCCAGAAAATCCACTTACGTGGGGACAGACTTACGTGGGGGCAGGCCAGGACGCCAGTGCATCACTGCATCATCGCACTTGGCACCGGGGGACGTCATTAAACTCACTCAGCCCAAGCCGCGTGGCGCCTCCACATCCCACCACCCTTGGGTGCCCGAGCTTGCCCTTGTGAGTCTTTGGGAGCGACAACCACACCCACCCAGCTGCTTCCCCACACCTCATGAGCAGCTCCTCCTGGGAAGAGGGGTCTACAGCTGGCCCTGCCAGCATGTGAGACTCCCTGAACGCAGACTTGGGCACAGAAAGTCGGCTTGTCAAGGTCTCAGGGTGAGTATTCTTATTCGGTAGGGTATTTCACATGACTTTATAATGTCTAAAACATCTCCAGCAACCTTGTCGATGACATTTTTTTTTTGCTAACGCTGCAGACATTTCATGTCTCTATTACACAGTCTCATGCAGTAGCACAACCCAACACTGCAGGTTGTTTCTGAAGACTAGTCAGGGTGCAGGGCACACAGGCCTCATGCTGAGAGGAGCGAGAAAGTGAACAGAGGGCGAGAGCTCTGCTTCCCAGGAGCACATGCCAGCCACAGAGTGTCCCCAGACACCGACTCGCCTATCATGCCACCCCAGAGTCCCCGAGGAGCTGGGCTCCAAGGTGCGGAAACACGTCTCTCGCAATGCGAACACTCATGGAGGTGTTCCAGTCTTTGATGGAGATGGTCATATGTCCTTGGAAACATGTAAAAGAATTTCCGAGCTGAATGCTCAAGCTGTGTCTCTCAAGCTCCTCGCATGCCTTCAGCAAGACCATTGGAAGTTCTGAAACGGTTCTTCCCAAAGTGTGGGTGGGGCTGCCACAGGAATGGCGAAGTTGACACTTGCGCCAAGGGCCTTTCCAGGGGAGAACTGCCCAACTCCCTGGGAGAGAAGGATCAACCTGGAAGGGGGAGCTGGGGAGGGGTGGGGGGTCGGGAACTCAGCGGCAGGAGCAGGCTGTGGCAGCAGCAGGATTTGGAAAGCCTTGGGGAAGGAGGTGGCACGGAGGGAACTCCCAGCCAGCGGGAGCTGGTCTGCCTGGCTGCAGTTTTCAGTGGTGCCCGTTGAGCAGAAAGCTCAGGCTCTGCAGTGATCAGTGTCCTCATCCGAAAGGCTGGAATCAGACAAATCACGCGACAGTGGGCTCCGTGTGGCTGCTGGCAGGACCAAAGAAGGCGATGCGTTTAAATCCGTTGATTGATGCCTGACCAGAGGTAAGTGGCTAGGAACTGGTGGCTGTGATTATCCTTGACAGGGTGGTCATGTAGACCTTCTGAGCCTTAAGAACAGTTAGAAATACCATGTGGAGTGCCTGGCACCCAGGAGGCCCTCAGAATGGTGGAAGTAACGCTTGTCATCAGCCTCCGCCCTCTTCCGTGACAGGCTTCCTGGGTGTTCCTGCTCAATGGGGCTGGAGCTTTTGGGGTAGAGGGCTCTGGAGAGGAGGGGTGGTCGTCGGGGGATCTCCCGACTCTAATAGCTGTCCCCACTTTGGGAGGCTCTTCGGGCCGTGACTCCCACCTCCACAAAGTCATGAGTCCCGTTTCTAAAATTCAGACCACCTTTCAAGCCAGAGACTGCCCGCCACCGCGTGACACACAGCCAGGCGGTCCAGGTTCTGCGAGGGAGTCCCAAAAGGTGCCTGGGCCAGCAGCAGCATTCTCGAAACAAGAGCAGGAGCCGTGGCGATGTCTTCCAAGATGGCGACTCTTGCTAAGCCCAGAGGCGAACTTCTGGGGGAGGGCAAAGGCATCATTTATGTCATTGCAGATGGCAGAGAGATGAGAGGGTCCAGGTGACCCTGGAGGTACGTTTTTGTTATTGTTTTTTCATCTCAAATTAAAGAGGCACATGGGCAGCCATGTTACGTGGGTATGTGGCATGACGGTGAGGTGTGGGCTTCTATTGAACCAGTCACCCAACCAAATACCACGTGTTCTCTCCTAAAAGCAGGAGCTGAGTATTGGGTGCACACGAGCCTAAGGATGGAGCCACAGACACTGGAGCAAGTTTCAATGGGACGCTTGGGGACAGGGAAAGCTGTGACTCTGAGAAGGTACAGGGGCTGACCCGGCAGCAGGGTGGGGACCCTGGGGGGAGTTCCAGGCAGGCCCTGGTGGCTGAAGCCCCTGCTTGGAAGCCAAACTTGCTCGTGAGCCTGCACCTAAGCTCCCATCTGCTGCGAGCCCACATCCAGCTCTGCAGGGGGGCTTTTCAGGAGCAGCTCAGGGCCAGCCTGAGGAACCTGGCAGAGCGCGCCACCACTTCCAGCCCCGGGGTGCGTGGCTTCACCGAGGGCTTGTCTGTTTGCAGGAGCCGTGGGTGGGGAGGGGGTGGGTGGGGAGAGGAGGAGTCCACCTTTCTTTTTAAAAATATTTTGTTTTAAAGCTGTGGGGTACGATTCGGGAGTAGGCATCCAAGTGGACATGTTACGGGCAAAATTTGGGCCTCCCTTTGGTCCACACTTCACCTGGTTTGCGATCAGGTGCCCTCATTGACGTTTGTCCCCCCGCCCCCCGACCGGGCAGTAACGTCCACCTTTCCTGCCAGGACCTGCACAGGGGTCGTGGCCATCCTCTCGGGGCAAGAACTCAGGACCAGGGACTCAGCCGGGCTGGTACCACCTCGGCGGTGGGATGGAGCTTCACGCCCATCCAAGCAGGCCGGGGGGATCTGAACCTGAACCCACTGTCCCAGAAGCGACACGCAAGGGGCTTGTGGAGCCAGCATTCCTCATCGCCCGCCCCCAGAGAACAGTGGCATGACCGTGGCACACCGTGTCCACGTGGCTGCCCTCTTGGTGCCCGCGGAGGGGCGGACGTGCTTGTGTCTGGAGAGCCTGTGCAGGCTGGCGTGAACGCCTGTGCAGGTGTGTGGGAAGCGCATCTCCCCGCGTGGCCGTGCCCCATCAGGCTCCCCTTGCTCTGTGCCCACCACCCCACCCTGCAATGGGGGAGCGATATCCCCAGGGGAGCCCAGGGAATGACGGCTCGCCGGCTTCTCCACCCATGACTTCCGTGGGCCTCCTGGAGACTCCGTTTCCTGTCTGGAAAATAAGGGAGAGGGAAGCCCTGGCCAGAAATGGGGCTGTCAGGGGCCTCAGCACGGGACTGTCACACGGCGCACACGCAAGAGCCACAGCTGTTGTTGGCGTTGAAAGGGGAGCTTGATTTTTCGAAACTTAAAGCTTAACTTCAGAGTTGTGGGTACTGTGCTGCCTCATGTCCCTCAGCCGTCCTCCTCCCTCCTCTTGCAGCGCCCAGCTTGTGCTGTCCCTGTCTTTGTGCTCACATGGCCAATGCTCAGGGCCCACTCTTGAGTGGGAACATGCAGTTTTCGGTTGTTTTTTTCCTGCGATGGCTCCCTTAGAATGACAGTCCCTGGCTACATCCACGTGGCTGCAAAGGACATGATCTTGCTCTTCTTTGTGGCTGCGTGGTGTTCCATCACATCAGTGGACCACACTTTCTTTGTCCAGTCCACTTTCAGTGGGCATCTGGGTTGGTTCCACGTCTTTGCGATTGTGAATGGCGCTGCGATGAACCTGCATGTGCAGGGGTCTTTTTGGTCAAGTGACTCACATCCCTCGGGGCATATTCCCAGAAGAGGACTTACTGGATTGTATGGAAGATCCGTTTTTAGTTCTTCGAGAAATCTCCTCACTACTTTCCACAAAAGTTGAACTAGCTTACATTCCCACCACCAGAGTAGAAGCATTCCCTTTTCTCTGCTGCCGTGTTAGCACCTGCTGGTTTTTTGACTTTTTAGCAATGGCCTTCCTGACTGGTGCGAGGTGGTATCTCACTGTGGTTTTGTTTTGCATTTTTCCGATGATTTGGGCAGAGCATTTTTCATATGTTTGTTGGCTGCTTGGATGTCTTCCTTGGGAGCTCACCTCTCTTGATGCGACACACACCTTTTCAGTCAAACACCCCTCTGGGTAATCAAAGTTCAAGGCTGGCACTCTCAGCATCGCTTCTTGCTTCCCTTGTGCCGGTGTGGGTGCAGAGGGGGTGTACACCCATCCCAGGGTCACCCTGTGTCTGGTCGCTGGGTCTGGGTGGGCTCTGCTGAGAGGAGCTTGGTCTATTCCTCAAGCTCCTGTGCCGTGCTGCCAAAATGAGGCCTGTCTTTCCTTTCGGGCTTCCCACTGGCACCTGGTGCTCAAGTCCAAGGTCACGGACATTCCGCTCTCCACTCCCTGAGGTCCTCGCCCTCTGCAGCCTCCACATCCCAAACCCGAGCCTCTGGTAGTCCAGGAGTCCCTTCACTGCCTCCCACCCCTTATCCAGGGCACTTGGGACCCCTGGGTCACCTGCGCTCCACAGGTGTGCCTTCACGAGACCCGGTAATGACTGCAGGTCCATCCTTCTAGAACAGGGACCTCCTTCAACCCCTCTCCCACCCCTGATATTCAGTCTGCCATGGGCACTGTGGGAGGGTCAGGGAAGCTGGACCCCGGCCCACCTGGGCTTCTTGGGGCTCCCCTCACGACCTGCCTTTGTCCAGATGTAAGACAGCGAGGTGCCGCGTTACTGACCAGAACCCGAAAGTGGCTCCAACGTTCTCTCTCTTCCTTCCTGCTCTGAGGGGACATCCCTGCCTGGGGGAACCTCCCCTGTGTCATATTGTCTTGTTCTGTCACCCCTATGCCTTCTGGCCCTTCCCTTCTCCTGGATGATCAACCTTGTTCCCTTGATGATAGCAACAGAGGGGATAAAGGGTTTGGTAAAAACTGATTGCCTGGCAGGGAAGATATGCCAGGAAATGTCATCAAATTATGAGCTCCATTAATATGATAAATAATCAGAAGATAGAAACATGGCTCATTACTATAGCATTATCAACCCTGCAATATGATGCATCCATTATGATCATTTAATTGCAAGATCTTTTTATTTGCAAGACAAAACTTACACTGTTTTGAGTGGAAAAGCATAAAGAACTATCCCTTTCTTATGCAGACTAAACCAGAGGCCCCAAAACATAGGCGCTCCTGCTCTTCCCCGGTGGGTGGCCTGTGTCAGGACTTGGCAGGTCAGTAGCGCACGCGCTCGAAACCCTAAGCTAAGGACACGTGTCCAAATGTTCCCTCTGCTGAATATCTGGATTGGCATTGAAATCAAAGAAGTTGGTATGGAGTGAACAGAATCACACCTTTGGAAAGGACACACAGACAAGCTTCACTTTCTAAAACCTGTCAGGGGCTTTCACTTAAAACTAGGGTACAAAAAGAGACCCACTCGACAGTGAACTATCAAGGTGGGCACCGTCAGGCTGACACCTGGCACGACACTGTCCCAATCCAAATCCCAGGTGGGAGATGGTTGCTCAAGCCTGCAAGACCTCGGACTTTGGGTTCCTGAGATTCAGAACTTGGAAATGGCTTAGATCCCACTTGTGAGAGAGTCAGAGTTGATGATATATGTACAAAGAATTGATTCCAGGGTTGCCGAAATAATGTTTAGCCCTTGTAAGTCGAAGTGCTTAAGTTCTTAAAATAACGTGTAAGGTAATTCAATCATTTGCCTGATAAAAGTAAGCTAAAGTCTGAGAATTGGCTCAAAGACACCCCTGAAACTTACTTATTAAAAAATGTGTAGTTATGCTTACATGTTTAAACTTCAGTCACCTTTGAAGTCCTCTCTGTTTGATGCAGTCCTCCTGCAGAGGTGCTTTTTCCACTGCTCAAAACAGTTCTGAGTCTTTGAACAGCTTGACAAGCTTTTGAATTCATCCATTTGGATGCCTTTTCGTGCTTCTGCCGTTTTTTGTTTCACCTCTTCCATAGCAGCAAAACGTTCCCCTTGGAGGACTTTTTTACCTGGGGAAACCAAAGAAAAGTTGCTCAGGGCAAGATCAGGTGAACAGGGAAGGCAGGATATGGGGATCGTGTCCTTTGCGGCCCAAAACTGCCAAACACGCAGCACCGTGTGAGCAGATGCGGGATCACGGCGGAAGAGCCAGTCACCTGTTGGCCACAACACGGGACGTTTCTCCTGCAAGTCATGGTGCCACCTTCTCAAAACTTCCAGAAAAAAGCTTGGGTTGACCATCTGATCCAGAGGCACAAATTCTGAGTGTGCTACCAGAGGCCTGCCCTCCAAAAGATAATTCTGGGTTTTAAGGATTCCCCTCATATATATTAAAACCAAGCCTGTGGGAAGAAGTCTGTTTGATCAGTTTGGATATCTCTAAAGGCACATTGTTTTCGCGTCAAAACTAGACTCAGTCAGCATGTTGTTTTTAAAATTGCTCGTCATTAAACAACGAACAAATCAAATTACAAATATACGAAGAAACATGAAGAAAGTTGAGTTCCAACATTTTACCGGAAAAAATGATTATCTTGATGATGCAATTGGCTAGAAGAAAAAAGATATGCTTTGTTTGAAACTTTTTACCTTGGAAATCACTTAAATCATTTCACTTCTTTTCCTATAGTGCAAGGCTGCAGCTCCTGAGTGTATCTGTCAGTTAAATTGCTTTATATACGGGACAGGGAGGGGTGGCTCTGTTCACAAAATCTACCAGGAATTCCACTTCCTAATTCCAATGTGGTGAGAATGGAGACTCTTGAAGCTGAAGATGATGACTACAGATTTTGCACAAAACACAGAAAACAACTACCTGAAATCTCTGGGGGAAAAGAAGATACACGGCCTATTAAAAAATAAAACAAAACAGGCGGAAGATTCGAACAGACCCTCTCAAAAAGCAGATGGCCAAGAGGCTCAGGAAGAGATGCTCAGCATCCGCAGTCACACGGGAGATGCCAGCCACAGCCACAGTGAGGCCCCACCCCACACCCCTGGGAGGAAGAAGGGAAAGGACGGACCAGACCCAGCCCTGGCCAAGGTGAGGGCCGGCGGGGCCGGTGCCACCATTTGGAAAACTGGCAGTTTCTTAAAAAGTTAAGTACACAGTGAACATATGACCCAGACATTCTGTGGTTAGGCATTTATTAGTGAGAAATTGTCCATACAAAACCGTGCACACCAATGTTCATAGCAGTATTATTTGTAGTACCCTAAAACAGGGGGCCACGCGGACACCTACCAACAGGTGAAAGGGTAAACAAAATGAGAGCAAAATTTCCACACACTGAGTAGGACTCAACATAAAAAGAGACAGACCGCAGTCCTGACAGACGCAGACGTATGGAGGAATCTCAGAGTCATTATGCTGAGGGATAGTAGCCACGCACAAAAGGCCCCATACTGCATGATTTCATTTATGTAAAATCCTGGGAAATGGGAACTGATTTCCAGGGACAAGAGGCAGGTCAGTGGTTGCCCGGGGCCAGGGCAGAGGGAGGGGTGGGCTGCAGAGAGGTGCGAGGAATCTTTCGGAGGTGATGAGAATGTTCCGTATCTTGTCGAAACCCGCGGACCCTATCCCTTAAAGACGTGCCGCATGTCACGTGGGACTTGTACCTCCCTCAATAAGGCTAATTTTAAAAAAATGTTTGAGGTTCTTGCTTAACCAGCAAGGTAAAAATAAAAAGCACCAGGAGATCTGTGACTGTTTAGGTGAAACTGGGGGACAGAGCCTTCTGTGGCGTCAGTGACATCTGAGAACTTGGGCCAGGCAGTCCTCAGTGCCAGGGCACCTTCGGAACCGCAGAGTGACCCGCGCCATCTGTCTAGGAGGCAGACGGGATTTCAGACCATTCTCAGGTTCCCGCCTTTGGCGGCCAGTTTTCCAACACAAGTTTACTCTACGGTGAGGATCCTACCCCACCACTATGAGAACAGTGCCAGGAGACAGCATACCCTCCAGGGAGATGACCCCGGTGGGCAGACCCTCCTTGGAGACCCACAGTCCCTCCGTCGCTGTGACAACTTCTCTTGTCCTCGGACTCGCTGGTATCCACTCGGGGCCCCGAGGGCTCCAGAGGAACTGGGGAAGGAGAGCCCCGTCCGGGCAGGAGCCGGTCGCCGGCTCGGAGGGCCTCCCCAAGAGACAGCCCGCGGGGAAAGCAAGGCCGCAGAGCAGGTGCCGACCAGCCGCGGGAAGCACGTGGGAAGGAGGGTCATCCTCGCGGGGTGCTCTGCCTCCACCTTCTCCACACACTCCTCCGCCGGGACGGCCGCAGACCGCGGCACGGCGCTGAGAACCAGGCGGCTCTCGTCGGCCAGCACCGTGGCCCAGCCGGGTTGGCGTGGCACCCAGCCGAGCCAACACCACGCATCAGTCAAGGTAGGCGAGGAGACGGCCACATCCCAATGGGTCTCCCTCACTGTTCACACGTCAGTGCTGAAAGCAAGCAGCAAACTAACACAAACAGCAAATTAATTCAAAAATGCCTCTACTGTCCACTCCATAATGAGGGGAAAGAAAAGAGCTGGATTTGGCGGGATCCATGCCTTCTGCCCAGTTCGGAAGCTCCTTTGTCGCCATGAGCGACAGCAGCAGGGCGCACTGAACCACGGTGAGAGTGCTTGAATGCATCCTAGAGAATGAGGCATCACGACTGCACCCCAAGAGGCTTCAAAGTCGAGGGAAGAACTCTGTGGCTTGAGCCAGGCACCCGGAACAGCCCCTCCGGTTCCCCTGGGGCCTTGTTTTCCCTGCGGGCCGTCTCTTGGGGAAGCCCTTCGAGCTGGCAACCAGCTCCTACATGGATGGGGCTCTCCTTCCCCAGTTCCTCCGGAGCCCTTGGGGCCCCGAGTGGATACCAGCGAGTCCACACCCCTCCTGGGCCGCAGGGTGGACAGGAGCAAACGAGCTTGTGTGGTCCCTGCCAGCCACAGCATGGGGTCTTCAGAAAGACTTGCCCAGGCAGAAACCCAGCGCTCAGAGCTGCCTGCACGAGGCCTTGGCCACACCAGGAAAAGGACTCAGTACTTACTCTCCCCTCTCAAGGGCTCCATCTCACTAGTTCTTCCCAGCAAAATGTAAAAAGCGTTCTTGATAAGAAGGAAGAGTGAGGTCGTCCCCATCAGCTCTGTGGCTTTCCTCAATGCTGCTGGCTCCTTTCCTTGGGAAATGGCATTTGCCAGTGGGCGCCACCTCTCTGTCTCCCTCCTTCCGCTTCTCTTCTCTCTTTCTCTCTTTCTATCTCTGTCTGTCTCCTTCACTGTGTCTCTCTCTCTCTCTCTCTCCTTTGTTTTCTCATTCTGTCTCCCTGTTTCTGTCCTGTTCTGTCTCTCTCCCTCTCTCACTTTGTCTCTGTAGATCTCTGTCTATAGTCCTGTCTCTGTGTGTCTCTCACTGTCTTGCTCTGTCTCTCTTTCTTCTTTTCGCCCTTCCTCTCTTCCTCTCTGTCTCTCTCTCCTCTCTCTCCCCCTCCCTCCTTCTCTGTCTCTGTGTGTCTCTCTCTCTTTTCTCTTCTCTCTCTCTCTCCTCCTTTTTGTGTCTCTCTGTCTCTCCTTTTCTCTGTTTCTCTCTCCTCCTCCTCTCTCCTTCTGTCTCCCCTCCTTTCCCTCTCTCCTCCTTTCTATCTCTCCCTCTCTTCTCTCTCTGTTTCTCTCTCCCCCCCACCACCATCTGCCTCTCTCCCCTCCTCCCTCCCTTCTCTCTGTCTCTGTCTCTGTCTCCCCGCCACTTCCTCCTCTCCCGTTCCCCCCTCCCTGTGTCTCTCCCTCTCTGGGAACCATAGTCTTCATTTGGATGTGAGCAGCTCGAACGAGGGGGTGTGGAGGACAGTCATGAAAGGCCACGGAGGACTTGGAGCAGAACTAGCTTTGAAAGACCAAATTCCAGGCCTGAGAATGTCAGACTGTGTTAGTGCCAGGTTGGTGGCAAGAACGAGGGCTGGCGGCTGAAAGGGTGGCTGGGGGCTGGGAGAGGACAAGGGAGTGGAGATGGCTTGCATACTTTTCACTTCTTTGCTTGACTTAAACACATTTTTCCCCAAAGCGAAGCACCCCCTTTTAAAGCAATAAAAGAAATTCAGCCTGCCTCCAGTCCCGTGTGTTTGCACAGTCTGAACGTGCGGGCAAGGAGGAGAGGGGACAAAAGCGTAGCCTTAACAACGAGGCCTGGCCCTGGATCACTGGCAGGAATAATGACCCCATGGCAGTTTAGTTTTCCACATCAGAGTAGGATTTATATTCCATTCACGGGCCCTCAGAGGAATTTCCCCTGCCTCTCATTTGGCCTTGTGAATTTTCTGGCTCATAATATCCCCAAACAGATGTGAATGTCTGCAGTGGGGATGCCGGGCTAACAGAGAAAAGCAGCTCTTTGTCTCTTGTTGCATTAAAAAAAACACACACACCAGATTCCGAGTTTCTTGAGCATGACTGCACTTTGATCAAAACCAGGGGCTGGGAGCAGGCTGGAAGTGCAGTGTGTGGGCTCTTCCCTCTAATAAGGCCCATTTAGGCCGAGGATGGGAACGGAGGGCAGTTGCTGAGAGAAGGGAGTTGCTGGAAGGAGAGAGCGGGTGCAGGGGAAGAGAGGTCCTCGTCCCTGAGGAGTCCGGGGAGCACAGCCTCCGGTTGAGGGAAGGATGCTGGAGGCGAAACTCACAACTGCGCGGCCCGGCCTCACTGCCCGTCCCCGCAAAGCGCTGTCCTCCCCGGAGGCCCCACTCGGTGCCCCAGGGGTCGCAGGCTCGCTGGGCTTGGCCGCAGGGGAGGGGCTCAGGGGCCATGGCGCTGAGCAAGTTCCAACTTCTCCCCATGGGAGTGACCCTGAGATCTGTGACTCCAGCCAAGAGTGGAGTCATACTTTTTTTTAAATTGGAGTCTCACCCGTCGCCCAGGCTAGAGTGCGGTGGCACACTTGCAGCACCCCAGTGTCGACCCGCTGGGCTCCGGCCATCCTTCCGAGTAGCTGGAACCACAGATCCCTTTTTTCATGACTGAAGACCGTGTCCTGTGGCTCACATTGATCATCTCTGTGCTTTGAGAGGCCGAGGCAGGAGGAATACTCGAGACTAGCCTGGACAACCTAGCAAGAACCAGTCTCTCTGAAAAGTTAAAAAAGAAAAAAAAACCAGGGCATATCCCTGTAATCCCACCTACTCGGGGGGCTGAGGTGGGAGGATTGCTTGAGCCCAGGAGTTTGAGGTTATAATGAGCTATGGTCGTGCCACTGCCCTCCAGTCGGGGCAACAGAGTCAGACTCGAACTCAAAAAATAAATAAAAGGATATAGACACTTAATTCATGATCATGATTATCAAACGCTCACTTGTGGCTCCTGCCAGGGTCGTGCTCCATGAAGGCAAAAGTACCATCTCTGGTCCCCGCCGCAAACTGCCAGGTGTGTGTTTGGAGAGGTGTCACACACACTTAAAAAGGACAAGACAAACTGTGACATCTTAGAGATGCTCATCTCAAGTTATTCCTATTAGATGTTTATGTACATACATGTCTCAGTCTTATATAAATATTTAAATACATACATTTATAGAATATGCATCATCTGGGTCTGGGTATAAAATCTCACACAGAAAGTGAATTTGGAAGTTGGAAAGCCTTTCCCTGACTCATTGACTCAGTCCTTTCCATAGATATTTCACAATATGCATTTTACTAAATTCTAGAATTCTGAATTCAGAAACACGCCAGACCTCTGGAAAAGCTCAATTGGTCGTTAGTGATTCTGTGTCCTTCCTCCAACACCTAGTATGGAGGGCAGGTGACCACGTGGCCACCTAGTATGGAGGGCAGTTCCAGCCACTGTACTGACAGGCAGGACAAGAGAAGCCATGGAGCCCACCCACACACCAGGGCTGCGTCTCCCTGCAAAGGCCAGAAATCAGGGCAGGTCCCATGGGGGGTACAGCCACGTGCTGGGGCAAATCATCTCATTCATGTCCTCTGTAGCAAATGGATCTGGTATCTGATCGATTTATGAATTCAGTTGGGCAACGAAGAGGAAGACTTACCTGAATTCTTAAGGTTCTCCTGCCAAATAAGACTTCTCTACATAGAGAAGATGCGGTGCCAGTCATAGTAGGGATTTCTTGCGACTCTGGAGACAGATAGCTGCATTGTCCCTCAAGAAACGGCGTCTGTCTTCTAAAGCTTCCATTATCTAACTGGGACTTCTGAGAAACCTAAAAAGGAGACGTTCCCGCATTTCTAGTAGTGATCCGATGGTTATGAACTGTTGAGGGCATAAGTACCTGACCCAGCCACGTTAGACACTTGGATAAGAAACTTTATTACATTTCACAGTCGCCCCCTTTCAGCACTCTTCTGACAAGCTCTTCTGGGCGCTCCAGTCAGAAGCCCACCTGCATTCCACTCTTTCATCAGTAAAACTGGAACTTTGCCAGCCGTCTCTGATTAGAAAGCTCTTATTCTCTGGTTGCGGATACAATTCTGTTAGCAAAGGATTTGTCAGGAAATGGAGACTGTGGAGGACTCTAGGCCTTGAACCAAGCACTGCTTCTGCAACGTAAGATTATGGTGCTTGTACTTTTCTTTCTAACTTGCATCTTAGAAACAAAGCCATCACTAATGTTCAGAAATGAGTTCTCATTTCAGCTTAATTTATTCAAATTAATTTTTTAAATGGTTTCTATATTGTGTTATTTTTTTAAAAAAACACTTAAGTGCCTAGATTTGGGCTTAGAGGCCCTAACTCCTAAGCAAGTAGCTCTGTTCTGGAAATGGGTTTTCTATCAAGTAGAGAAACAAACCGTCTGCCAGTCTGAATATTCCTTCAGCATGCACCCTGCCAGGGCTGCATTTTCATTGGCCTGGACACCAGTGACTTCCTGGAATGACACAGTCTAGTATACGCTCCTAGTCCTCCAGAATAATTAACAAACTTAGATCATGGAAGCCATGAACCAGCGCTGTTTGTGGATTCTTAGATGATGACACTGAAAAGAAACAATGGAAAGAAAATTCGAGAAATTCCCGCTGAGGCAGCCAAAACTGCAGTTACAGCTTCCAGCACACGGCGGCACATCGAACGGGTGCGTGCAAATACAAATGAAAGGGTCAGCAAGCGAGTGGGCTGACATGTCCCTCAGTGCAGTGTGGCCGTCGACTGTCCTGAGGCCTGACCTCTCCATGTGGCTCTACGTGAGGCTCACAGCCCCAGATGCGCCAGGCCCTGTCTTTTCCTTTACATCAAAGTTTAATTTTCAAACGGCTGAACACCTGACTTTCATATATAGAGGACGTGTCAAAAGATCACAGGCCACTCACTCATGAGAAGACGAATAGGCAAAGGCTGGCAGAGTTGTTTCAGAGGAGGACGCAGGCAGGCATAGGCATGCAGGCACACAGTGAGGGGGCAAATGCCGCTTTGGGGTAATTGGGTCTGCCACTCAGAGGGCACTTTCATACCCAGTGGGCAGACATCATTGGCCACGTATCAATCTCATACTAAGTTAACATCTAGCCCCACAAACTCTGACAGGAAATAAAACAGTACACAGGAGGCCCTCCAGTTACTGTGTTCTAGAATGTCAAATAATGCTTAAGTGAGATTATTTGATAAGGCTGGAACTTGATATTTAGTCTTCTTGATAGTTTTCTTATTTTTGATGATTTTCCTTCACAATCACAGCATATAGGACAGATCCTGACTCAAAATACTGAAGAAGGATAGCCTTCGACAGAGCAGAATGAAGTGACCCATCACCCAAGTTTGAGTTAGAATTAGCCCTAAATAAAACAATTCTGGTGTGTGTGATCTTTTCCAAACCTTGCTGTGCTTCAAAATAACTATTCCTCTGGATCTAAGAACCTTTAACAAAATTATTTTGCAGAAGCATGTCTCCCATGATGCATATTTTCACAGCATGAGTAATTAATTAAAGAAATAATTTGCCTTGAATAGATGGCTGCAATAGATTGTGAGGATGAATATGGAGGGGAAAGATAACGAGAACAGAGCCTCCTTATTTGATTGGCTATGTGGGTTTTTTTTTTTTTGAGTCAGAGTCTCGCTGTTGCCCAGGCTGGAGTGCAGTGGCACGATCACAGCCACCTGTGATCAACCTGCTGGGCTCAGTTGATCCTTCCACCTCAGTGGAAGGTGTAGTGTAGTGTGGTGTGGCTGGAACTACAGGCACGCAACACCACGCCCAGCTAATTTTTTTATTTATTGTACAGACGAGGTCTTGCCAAGTTGCCCAGGCTGGTCTCTCACCCGTGGGCTCAGGCAATCCTCTCACCTCGGCCTCCCAAAAGTGATGGAATGACAGGCGTGATGGGTGGCTTTGTGGTTTTTTAAATTAGAACAATGGGCCGGAATCATGGTGGGAATCTGTCAGAAGTCTTATACTAAGGGTAGTGCTGAGGGTCCTAAGAAAGGAATACCCTGATCTCAGGTGGGAAGCATTCAGTCACTCACCATGACATATGTCAGCTGTGTTTTCCACAGATGTCCTTTATGAAGTGAAGGAAGTTCTCTTCCTAGCTTTTTGAGAGATTCTGTCCTGAATGGATGTTGTATCTTGTCAAAGGCATTTTCTGAGACTGTTAAGATAATCATATTTAATTAGACTTTAAGCTTTGGGATACAAGTAGTTTCACATGAAGCGGTATAAAAACAATACAGAGAAACCATGTGTACCTTTACCCAGTTTCCTCCAATGGCAACAGCATCTTGCAAAACTATAGCATAACATAACCAGGACATTGGCACTAATAGAATCAAGAAAAAAAGCATTTCCATCATCTACAGGATCCCTCCTATTGCCTCTTATTGCCACCCACATGTCTCTCTCATATATTTCTAGGTTCTTTACTCTGTTTATTGATCTGTGTGTTTATTCCTCTGCCATTGCCACACACTCCTGGTCACTGCACCTGTGTAATAGATTTTGGAATTGGGTAGGCTGATTCTTTCCGCTTTTTTTTTCAAAATTGTTTTAGCTGTTCTAATCACTTTGTCTTTCTTCATAAATTTTAGATTATCTTGTCTATATCTACACAAATCTAGTTGAGACTTTGATAAGAATCGCATTAAACTGGAATATCAATTTGTGGCGAACTGACATCTTTACTGTGTTGGTTCTTCCAATCTATGAACATTGTACGCCTCTCTATTCATTTGGATATTCTTTGCATTTTTTTATCAGCATTTATTCTGTAGTTCCCAGCATATAAGTCCTGTACATTTTAGATTTAAATCTGAGTACTTCATTTTCTTTTTGAGCAATTATAAATGGTACTGTCTTTTTACTTTTTGTGTCTATGTTTTCATTGCCAGTATATTGAAATATGATTAATTTTTGAGTGTTTATCTATGTTACAAGACCTTATTGAACTTGCTTATTAGTTGTAGTTTGGGGACTTTTTGCTGTTGTATATTGTTAGCTGTAGGGTTATGTAGATGTTCTTTATCAATTTGAGAAAGGTCTCCTTTACTCTCATTTTTCTGTCAATGTTTATCATGCATAGGTTTTGAATGTGGTGAAATGTGTTTGCTGTACTGGTTGATGTGATTGTGTGATTTTTATTCATTAGTCTGCTAGTATTGTGGTTTACATTGATCTTTGAATAGTGAGCTAGCATTGTATGACTGGAATAAACCCCTCTTGATTACAGTATATAGCTTTTTATATTTGCTAAATTATATTTGCCAATATTTTGTTAAGAAGTTTTGCATCTATATTCATAAGAGATTCTGTGTAGTTTAATGTAATTGCTGATATGTTAGGATTTAGGCTAGCCATTATATATATATTTTTCGTTTTGTTTTCCATTTTTCTTTTTACTGTTTATTTTTTGTACATTGCTGTGGTTGCTTGAACATTTTTATACATTCTTTTTTTTATAGTGTTTTAGAGTATATTTTTCTGTATAGATTTTTAGTGGTTGTTATAGCTATCACATTATACATATATAACATCAATCTACTGGTGTCATAAATTTACCAATTTGAACTAAATATTGAAATCATATCTACCTTTATGTCTCATACACTCCCTCATTTATAATATAATCATCTTAATTTTTTTTCATAAATATTTAGAACCACAAAAGGCAGCATTATAATTTTGCTTTGGCCAGCAAACATAATGTAGGAAATTAAAGAAGGGAAAGTCTATTGTATTTGCTTATATTTCACTGTGCTTCTTTCTCCATCCTCATGTTCCAGGAGTCCTTATTTCATCATTTCTTCTATGTTTAAAGAACTTCCTTCAGCTATTTCTTAAGGATTGATCTGTTGGTAATCAATTCTCTTAGTTTTATTTCATTTGAGAATGTTTTGATTTCCCCTTCACTCCTGACGGATATAATAGTCTGCACTCACTTCCTTTCTTTCAGCACTCACAAAATGTTGTGATACTTCCTTCTGGCCTCCTTGGTTTCTAATGGAAAACCCCCTGTCGCCCAAAGTATTTTTCCTCTATACATAAGATCCCTTCTCTCATGTTGATTTCAATATTTTTCTTTGTCTTTAGTTTTCAGAGATGTTACTGTGATGTATCTTGGTGTAGATTTTCTTGGTAACCTTGTTTGGGGTTTACTCAGCTTCTTGAATCTGTAGATTTAGGTCTTTGCCAAATTTGGGATATTTTCAGCCATTATTTATTTGAATATATTTGTGTCCCTGCCATCTTTCTTCTTCAGGATTTTTACTCTTACCCTCTTTTTACTGCCAAGGGGGACAGGCGTCTAGGCTCCTGGCGTGGTCTCCACTGACAGCACGGTGGCAGGAGGCACCTTATTGTTGAATGGAAAAGAAGGTCTCATCTCTCTACTTTCTCTACTTGAGCTGTTCTGATAACAACCTGGGTGGAGAAAGATCAGGGTTTGGGGGTGGTCTGGAGTCTCTTATTACTTAATGAGGTTGGGGATTTAGGACCCCCATTTGGCCTTTGCTGGAGTGGGTGAAGATGAATGCACAGTGTTTTCTGTGTTGTTTGGCTGGAGTAGAACAATTATTGTCTAAACATGTAATGTTTTGGAGGCTACCCCTTTCCTGGTACTTTGGCTGGAAGGAGTAGGCTTTTGTTTGAACTTCTTTTGCCTGAAACTGTTGGCATGTCTGAACTGCCAACTTCTCCAACACTCATTCTGAAATATAAAAGGCACAACAAAAACAAAAATAAAAAATAGCTCAGAAAGTTAACTACCATGTTGTTAGGTTTATGTCCTTAGTTTGTGCTTCTTTTTTCTCCATCTTTGAGAGTCTTCTTATGTTTTAAAATTAGAGTTTGTATGTGTATGTGTTGAAAAATAGGAAAAAGTACATTCACTTTATCTTCCTAGAAATGTACTTATGGGTTTTTGAATGTTAAACAAACTTGCATTCTTGAGGTAAACCCCACTTGGCCATGATATATTGTCTTTTTATATAATTAATGTAATATTTAAACTAGGAATAATTATACTCTACTATTAAAGCAAGATCTTTCTGTGTAATCCACTCAAAGTTCTGTGAATCCATGTTTTCAGTCTGGGTGGTTGAGAAAGCCACCATGCCCAGCCCTGTGTGAACACCAAATACTGGTACCTTTAATTTTTCTAGATGATTCATTCACTGTCCTTAGGCAATTTCCTCACATGAATGTGCTGATCAGTACTTAGCTGAATGGATACCATCAACAGATTCAATAAATTGTGTCATGTGCATAAAATGAAATACAAATCATCATTAAAGATGAAATGAACTATTGACAGGCGCTATAATGTGGATAAATTTCAAAATAATTTTGTGGATAGGAAGAATTCAGACCAAAAGCAATACATACCCTTCTATTTATACAAAATTCTAGAAAATGCTATGTAATTTACAGTGACTGAAAACAGACTAGTGACTGTGGATGTGGGTACATGAGACAGTACAAGAGGGAGTGATTACAAAGGGAAATGGGAAAACTTTGGGAAATGATATGTATAATAATTATTTTGATTATGATGATGATCTCATGAAAGTGCATGCAAATGCTATTAGAGTCCTAAATATACATTCAAAATATGCAGTTATTTCATGTCAATTACACATCTTTAAAGTTGTTTTTTAAAAAAAGATAGGGCTGTATTCTCAGGTAAAGCATTAACCTTTTCATCTATCTTAAAATTCTTATTCTAGCAACCTTTCTTTCACTGACTATATCTACAGAAGACCCTCAAATTCTCCTTTGAAGAACATTTGTCATCTTGCTGGTTTCCTCACTAATAAGTTAGCTATCATTTGTCAACCAAAAAATGAACAATAAAAAATAAAAATGAATTTTGCAAACTTAAGGAATATGCTGACTATATACTTGTAGAAGAATAATGCTTATATCATTTTGCAAATTATTCTTTGATAACACATAACTATAAAAATATGGAAATATATTTAGTTAAGATATCAATACAAATTCATTATAAGAAAATATCTATAAACATTAAGTCTGAAATATTTTGCCTGGCAATCCCTTTTCTCTACCACTAACTCTGGGCAAACAATTGTTTTATACTCAATTTTATACTTGAGGATTCTTAGGAATGCAACCATAAACTTAAGCAGAGCAAATCAAATTTCATGACTTAGGCATGGTATGAAAATGAAGATGAGACACAAAAATGCCTGCATATTTTAAGGCAAATATCAAAGTCCATCTGGGAATTTAGGAGATGGAGCAAAATCCAGACAAACTGTTTAAAGTACATGGTCCATAAAAGGAAGTGAATATAAAAGCTGAGAGTATAGGTGACTTACACTTTGGTATTTAAACCCATATATACCTGTCCCAGGAGTGATTATCTCTATGTTATACATTCAAAGGAATAAGCAAAGATGGATGGAGATGATGTAGGGACAAAAGGGCCTAAGAAAAAAATTAGACAAGAGAGAAATTGAAAGAGTTTGGATAAGCATAATCTTGTTGTCTTACTGTTAGAGAAGGGAAACAAACTCCTTGGAGCAGGGAGTACTCGGCGATGCAACTGTGCACCACCACGGTCCCCAAGAAAGCACAAGCAAACCCTAATCAGCAAACAAGGGATCTGTGGGGTATGCAACTCTCCACCCCAGGGTTGCTACTCAGCCAGGACAGGCGGACTGAAGGCTTGCCCCCGAGGGCAGATGACTCAGCCGATGTGCTGACAAAGTATTCTAAAGAAACAGACTTGTTCCGAAGTTTCCATCTGACCCTGTGGACTCCAGCATCTGGTAACTCTATTCATGAAAAAAAATGTGCAGGCTTGGAAGGAATTTCCCTGTTTCAAAGGTGACTTCTGAGCCAAAAATGTTCGGCATCAGATCTGTGCGTAAATTCTGCCCTCGCCTCTGTCATTGCTCCTGCTCCTCAGAGAAAGAAATAGAATAAAAGAAGGCAAAGCAAATACATATGATGACAAAGAGCACATTTCACTCTAAGAAGCGTTCCAAGCATCGGAACAAATTTCAAATGTAAGGCGTTAAAGAAATTAGGAAAAAATGGACACTGATGAAAAAAGAGCTCAAGGAGAAGATATAAAAAATTTTAAAAGAGAAAAGTTTTAAAAGGTTGAAAGTGAGCTGGAAGATTAAAGAAAGAAAATTCAAGATAAGAATAGAACTGTTACAGAAATAAAAGCCACAATAAGAGTGGCAGGAGTAAAAATAGAGACTGTTGGAAATAGATTTAATGTAAAGAGCGCAGCTCTAAAAAGATCACACGAGCAAATGGAAAAGTAGAAAATGGTGTGGAGAGAATAAAAAAGGCAAAAAAGCAGGTTAAGAAAATTCAACTTATGCATAATTGAGGTTTCTGAAAAACAGAAGCAAAAACTATTTGAAGTCCTGATGGTATGCAGAACAGTAAAGAAAAATGTAAGAAAAAAAGCTAAGTTGCTTCGAAGAAAAACAGACTGACTTCATGTTTCTTCAAATAATTGTTTTCTATTAAAGAACACAGTTGAGAAATATATAGACAATTCTGAGGAGAAAAATCTGACACCACATGTCATGGCAGTCAAATTATTCTTCACTTGAAAAGCAAGAAAAAGAAATCCCTAATCATGTATTCATATGCATAGATCATTCATTCTTTTTTTAAAAAAAACCATAATGACGAATCCAGTCAACTGCACCATTGAATGCAGAATTCCAAAAGTAAAATCCATATTGTTGAATATTTAACTGATTAAGACTAAATATCGAAACTTTCACGGTGTAAGAACAGTTGATACTAAAATTCATGAATTAACAAAAATGACATATATTTCTAAATTTACAAAGATAACTGCTAGAAGAAATAAAAAGAGTATTTTAGTAAGTATGGGTTGCCATAAAAAATACTATACATCGGATAGCTTAAGCAACAAAAATTCTCACAGTTCTGGAAGCCAAAAGTCTAAGATCGAGGCATTGCTGATTCGGTTCTCTGGCGGGGTCTCTCTTCCTGACTTGCAGACAGCCACCTTCTTGCTGTGTTCTCATGTGGCAGAGAAAAGGCAGGGCAGGGGGCGCCTGGTCTCTTTTCCTCCTCTTATAAAGATAGCAGTTCCATCATGACAGCCTCATTCTCATGACTTCATCTAAAAATAATTATCTCACCAACACCCATCTCTAACACATAAACATTCAACCCATAACAAAGAGACAATAAAACTTTCAAACTACCAGGAAAAAAATAGGTACATCCCTCCCCACACATACCAGTCATTTAAAACACACACACACACACACACACACACACACACACACACACACACACCCCACACACAAAACAAAAGAAGCACTAAATTGCAAAATATTGCAAATATATCAAGTATATTTGTGATAACTATAGACATAAAATCTGCTAAGAGAAATCACCTTTTGGCCAGGTGTGATGGTGAGCACCAATAGTCCCAGCTACTCAGGCTGAGGCAGGAGAATTGCTTAAACCCAGTAGTTCAAGCTATGATCAGTATCTGCATTCCAGCCTGAGAAACAGAAAGAGACCCTGTTACTAAGAAAAAAAAAATCACTTTCTTGTTGGATCCAAAAGCTAATTACATATCAAAAAATAAAAGATACACTTAAAGATTACAAAAAATTAAAAATTAGGCAAAGATAAATCAAACAAATGCCAATAAAAGTAAGTTAAGATCATCATATTAAAGGCAGCCAAATTTAAATTTTCGGCAAAAGACTTTAAAAATCATAATGAACTTATTGTCTAATGGTGTAGAATATATTCTACAATAAAGATACAAATGTCAGAGGCCTTTATAGATCAGATAATGTGTCAACAAAGTGCACAAGAAAAAATTGACTAGAAATGCAATAAAAATAAACGTATAATAAATGAATGTTGACTCATCTCTTCCAACCCACCACATAATAATGAATGTTGACTCATCTCTTCCAACCCACCACAAAGTAAAAATACTTGACAAAATAAAGAATATAGATAATTTAAGCAAGACTAATTATTTTTATTATATCTGACATAAGTCAGTGTATGATAGATACATACATTTCTACAGCTTACAAACAGACCTATATACTTCTTTTAAGCAATCATTCAATGTTTATAAAAATTTACCAAAAAGAGGTCACAAAGAATTTTCAAATAATACAAAAATAAAATTGGTACAGCCCATATTCAACACCTAAAACAAAAAAAAACCCCAAACAATAAATTAATGATTTTTAAAAATATAATGCCAAGACAATTTTTTGGGAGAAAGAATAGTCTCTTCAACAAACAGAACGAAGCTGGGCCACTAATATTGCACCACAAATAAAACGAACTCAAAGCACCATCAGCCTACATGCAAGAGTTAACTTTATAAAACTCTTAGCAGAAAATATGGAGGCAAATCTTCCTGACCCTGGATTTGGCAATGGGTTCTTAGACATGACAATGAAAGCACGTGGAACAAAAGAAAACACAGACAAACTGGACTTCACAAAAACTAAACATTTTGAATTTCAAAGAACATTATCAAGAGAGTGAAAAGACAACCTATAGAATAGAAGAAGCAATTTCAAAACCCCTATCTGATAAGGGAAGAGTGTCCGGAGAATATAAAGGACTAAAACTCAATAGCAAAAAGACCAATGAGCCAATTTAAAAACCGGCAAAGGACTTAGACAGACATTTCTCCAAAGATATCTGCAACATCTCTGAAGTATGCTAGCCTGACTGCACTTACAACTTCAACTAAGATGCAATCATAGGAAGCAAGCTATGTAAAACCATGACTAAGAAACCAGACACCAGGCAAGGAAGGACAGATGCCTGAGAGACGGGAAACAAGTGAGGCGAGTCTTATGATTGCTCCAGCTTACCGCTTTGAGGGAGTTTCCCCACTGTGATGCAGGGAGGGAAAACCCAAGCAGAGCCCGGCAGACTCCACTGAATCGAGGGGACATGTCCCAAAGTCTGGGCAGAGCCAGGCAGCTGGAGTTTATGGGGCAGAGGATAGGAAAAAAAGAAGGCTTCGCCAAAGCTGAACTCCGGAGACCTGCAGAGGGTCCCCTGGGAGTATCCAGCTAAGTACTGACTGGTGCCTGCACGTGAGGGAGCTGAATGACCCTGGCGTTCTCAAAAAACCAAGGGGAACACAGCAGAAATGGAGCCTGTGCCCATCCTCCTGCCTGGCAAACTTCATGGCTTGTGCGGTGCTGGGAAGGAGTTTCAGCAGGGGTTGACTTAATCATAGAGCATAATTAGACCCTGGTGTTTGTTTTGTTTTGTTTTGTTTTGTTTTGCGAGTCTGAAGAACAAAATCCCAAAGTATTAAACTGTCCCAAGTAAGGTGACTGGATCCCAAAACAAATCCTAGGAATATTCATAAGAATAATAATTTTTAAAAAAACTCCAGCACTCCAGGTGAAACTCATGATACCTCATACATAATAAAAATTATCAGTGGTGTGTGTCTACCTGATTGCAACATCCCCAGGGAAAGAAGTTAAGCTGGGGTTCAGGGAACTACCTTGCCACACTCGTCTAGAGTGCCGGCCCTCTTCCTGTCTGTGAGAAGTAATCTCTTTCTTTTTTTTTTTTGGAGTTGGTATCTCACTCTGTCACCCAGGCTGGAGTGCGGTGGCACGCTCATGGCCACCACAGCCTTGACCTGCTGGGCTCGGGCAATCCTTCGCCTCAGCCTTCCAAGGAGCTGGAACTACAGGTGTGTGCCACCACACCCAGCTAATTTTTTTTGGATTTACTATAGAGATGAGATCTTTTCAAGTTGTCCAGGCTGGTCTTGAAGCCATGGGCTCAGGCAATCCTCTCACCTCGGCTGGGATTATAGGTGTGAGCCACGGCACCCGGCTGAGCTCTTCCTTAAATAAATCTTTTCTTCTTTCAAAAAAAAATTTATCAGTGAAGAAAGAAGCAAGAAAGTATAATTCATAATAATTGATCAAAGCCAACCCAGAATTCACAAGGATTTCAGAATGAATAGATTAGAATATTAAAATAGTTACTATAACTGTATTCTATATGTTCAAAAATTTAAGTAGGTACATGGAAGACAAAAAAGACAAAACTGTGGGTGAAAACAACAGTGTCTAGGATAGGATCAGTTGCAGATTAGATATTGCAAAAGAAAAAGATGAATGAATTTGAAGAAATACCAATAGAAACTATTGAAAGAGCAGAGGGGAGAAAGAGTAAAATAAAATAAACATGTGTAAGATGCTGCCAAGAAATACGCTTTAAGTGTCAGACACATGAAGGTTAAAAAAGGATTGAAAAGCTATCACACCAATCCCAATCAAAGGAAAGCTGGAGTAGCTGTGTTAGTAACAGGCAAAGAAGATTTGGGGGTAAAAAAAAGTTCATCAAGGATAGCAAGGTTATTTTAGGAGGGTGAAGGGTCAACTCATCGGGAGGACAGAACAATCCAATCCATGTGTACTTCCCATAACAGAACTTCAAGAGAAGTGAGGCAAAAACTGAAGGAACTGCAAGAAGAAACAAATTCATAGTTACCGTTGAAGTGCCAATACCCTCTCTTAGTTATTGACAAAAGAAGCAGACCCCAAATCAGAAATATAGAAAATCTGACATCACATTGCCTAATTGGCATGCGTAGAGTATTTTATCCCCCAAACAGCTGAATGTATGTTCTACAAGGGCACACAGATCATTTACCACGAGAGGCCATGTTACAAACTATTTCAAAAATCTGAATACATTTTAAAATATGTCCAAAATATGTTTTCAGACCGCAATGAAGTTAAATTAAAATCAATAAATGAAAGCATCTGGAATATCATCAAACCCTTGGAAACTAAATACTGCACTCTAAAACAATCTATGATGCAGAAAAGAGAGCAAAAGGAAAATCAGACAGTATTTTAAATGGAATGATAGTAAGACAGCATATCAGAATCTGCGAAATGAGCTAAAGCAGAACTTAGAAGGACACTCACAGCACTAAATACTGATATTGGGGG
Source organism: Carlito syrichta (assembly GCF_000164805.1). NCBI lineage: Eukaryota > Metazoa > Chordata > Mammalia > Primates > Tarsiidae > Carlito > Carlito syrichta. The sequence continues at coordinate 254,801 of NW_007245951.1, forward strand.
GGAAAGGAAGGTCCTAAATGAATGATCTTAGATGTCACCATAAAAAAAAAGAAAACTGGAGAAAGTTCAGTATAAGTGGGTCTGCAAAGGCGTGTAGAATGGTGTAAAGGACATTGGAGACTCAGAAAGGGGTAGAGTAGGAAAAAGGGGAGGGATGAACTACCTACCAGGCACGATGTGGACTAGCGGGATGACAGGCAACTGGGAGCCCAGACTTTTCACCACTGTGCAATTCACCCATGTTACAAAAAAAATTTCACCCTAAAGCTATGGAGATGAAAAATTTTTTTTTTTTAATTTTTAAAAATTTTTTATTCTTTCTTTTTTTTTCAATTGGGGGGAAGAAGAAAGAGAGAGAGAGTGCAGAAGCCGTCGAAAAATATTTTTTAAAAAAACTAGAGAAAGTATAGCCAAGGAAACAAAAAGTAAGCAGGAGAAAAGGAGCAATAACAATAAGAGCAGAAGTTAATAAGTGGGAAATGAAAAAATAGAGAAAGTAGATAAAAATAAACGCTCTTTCTTTGAGAAAATCAATTAAATTGATAATCCTTAAGATACACTGATCAGGAAAAAAGACTGAAGACACAACTGACTGATATCAGGAATGAGAGATGGATGGGATATTACCACAGAACCAAAAGATAATAAATTGCCAGGGATTGTGAACAACATTATGCTAATAAATTCAACAGCTTGGAAGAAATTGACAAATTTACTGACTCAGACTACAAAACATCACCTGAAGAAACAAATCATCCAAATAGCCCTGCGTCTATTGCAGAAATTTATTTTGTAGCTAAAATTCTTCCCTTTGCCCGTGTTCTGCCTTGATGGGATCCAGAACAGGAAAAAAGAGACATTAGGTAAAACCTAAAGAAATATGAGTGAAGTATGGACTTTACTTATTAATAGTGAATCATGTTGGTTCATTAACGGCAAAAAATGTACCATGCAGATATAAGATGTTGTAATAGAGACATCTTATATCTGCATGGCAAAGTGTGTGTGGGCATAATGGAAACTCCTGGTACTATCTATATATGTTTTCTACAAGTCTAAAACTGTTAAAGATAAAGCATTTAATTTATAAGAAGGCAATAAAGAGCACATCATCTCCCCCCCAACACAAGTCCTTTCTACAAAGAAACTCCAGGCCAGGATGGACTTCCTTGGTGAATTCTACCAGCATTGAAGGAAGAAATGATGGCAATGATACATAAATATTGTGGAGGGAGAAGAGACACGTCTCAAATCATTTTACAAGGCCATCATTTCCCAATACCAAAACCTGGCAAGGGCTTTCTAATATCTTTGAAAGATAGGAAGAGAATTAAAAAATCAAGTTGCAAACTGGAAGAAAATATCCACAACACATATATCTGATTAAAAATTTTTTTCATTCAGAATATATAAAGAATTCTCTAAACGTAACAGCAGGAAAATGACCCAATAAAAATTTGGCAAAATATTTTAGACATTTCACCAAAGATATGTGTATAGCCAATAAGCACATGAAAAGCTGTCACTTGCAAGGAAGTTGCAAATTTGAATGGCAACGAAGAATCGTTGCACACTTATTGTAAGGGTTAAAGTTAAACATGAATCTCAGCCATGTTGGCCGGCCACTGTCACTCTTACACGCTGCTGATGGGACCGTCAAGGGTCAAAAGGCAAGCTTCAGAACCACTCTGTAAACGAGGTCGGCAGCTCCTTCAAAAGTTAACCAGATGTTTATGATCAAGCATTTTGCCCCCAGGTTCTTACCCAAGACAAATGAAAGCATATATCCACACAAAGGGGCGTCACTATGGTCACAGCAACTTTATTTGTAATGTCCCCAAGCTGTACATAACCCAAATGTCTATCATTAGATGATTAGCTAATTATGAGTGGAAAAAGCCAAATCAAGAAAGCACATCGTATATAATTTTATATACTTACTATTCTAGAATGAGCAAATGAATCTATAGTGGCAGAAAGCAAATGAGTGGCTTTTGGGGCAATACATATCTTCATTATCTTAATAGTGTGATGGTTTCATGGGTGTATATGTCAAAACTTAAACTACACACCTGAAATAAACACAATCTATTTATTTATTATATGCCAGCACCTTATTATGCCTCCATAAAGTTGTGTTTGAGAGTCTATGAGCTATCAATAAAGTTGTTCCCAGAGTTAAATTCACAAGCTTAAATCTTTACGTTGCTAAATAAGGAATAATAACAATAAGGCCAAAAAATTAATCAGAAATAAGAGAAATAAGGAATAACAAAAATGAATTAATGAAAAACCAAAAGAAAAAGTTAGTCCAGAAAAAGCAAGATTATGTGAGCCAAGAAACAAGAGATGACAGAGCTGAGAGGTCTCAGTGCTTGTTCACTGTGGAGCCCAGGGAAATGCTGCACCAGCCACCCAGGCTTGTTAGCAGGATGTCAGCTCAGAGACTGAGCGCTGTGTGGAGACACAGCCACGGGCGCACAAAAGATTGGCAGAGCAGGCCACATTCACTGGTTTGTGCTAACACTTTTGAAAACCTGATCAGGGCGGGCTCGGTGGCTCAGCCTGTAACCCCACACTTTGGGAGGCCGAGGTGAGTGAATTGCCTGAGCCTGCGGGTTCGAGACCCGCCTGGGCAACTCGGCGAGAACTCATCGTACAAGAAATCAAAACACCTAGCCGGGCGTGGTAGTGCGCGCCTGTAGTTCCAGCTACCTGGAAGGCTGAGACGAAAGGATCACGGGAGCCCAGCAGGTCGAGGCTGCAGTGTCCGGGAGCAGCCACTGCACTCCAGTCTGGGCGATGGAGAGAGACGCCAACTCAAAAAAAAAAAAAGAAAACTTGTTTAAATAGATTCTTTCTCAGGAAAATATAAATTGCAAATTTTGACCTGATGAGAGAGGTTTTAAAGTTTAAAGAGATCAATAAAAGCAACAACAACAAAAAAAATGTGAAAATTACTATTGGCATTACACAAACTGCCAAGCCAGGATATTTTTCCTGCTTTCAAAGGAAATATAATTTTGATGATAGGTAGTTTAGAGCTTATAGGAAGATAGCAGCTTCCCAATTTATACTATAAAATGGACATAACAATGATTTCAATGCTCGACTAAAAGAACAGAAAAAATAAAAACTCAGAGTTTGGCAGTATTAATATTCCCATTTAACAGATGTTAAGAAATTTGTCCCAAGTCATGAATCCGTTTGAAGATAGAGTTGGTATTTGAACCCAGGTAAGGTAATTCCAAATCCAACCCTCAACTGCTACTGAGTAGTGATAATCAACAGTATTTCCTTTAAAGTCAGGTGAAAGATAGAGATACCTACTTGGACTCCTTGTGTTATTTTAAATACTTAGTCAAAGCAATGAAGTGGAAAAAGAAATAAGACTACGTGAAAGGGAAAAGATTGATGAGTATGATCAGTTGATGTGACTCCATGCCTAGAAAACCAAGATGGCAGCTATGCAGTCCCCAATGGTTGGCAGAAATAACAATGACGATGATGGCTGTCCAACGTACTGAAGAATCTGAGAGAAAACCGAATCCATGAAAAACATGAGTTCCTTGTGCTTAGAAAAAGAAGACTTAAAACAATAATCCTGACACGAATAGCCAGTCCAATTCTAAAACCCACCTGGGAAAGATATTCTAAAATTAACCTGGAGAAAAGAAGTGTATAAGACTAGCCGGAAAACTCTGAGAGAGGAAAAAAGTTATGCGAGTCCAGACATCACTGTTAATAGCACTGAGTTATGACACTGGTGCCACAGGACAATATGGTGCTGTGGAGGAACAGAGAGACCAGAAGTGGGCCTAGTTCTATGCCTGCACAACACCGTCATCCGCAAGCCCCGAAACAAGCCCACACGCAAGCGAAACTCTGCAGATTAAAAAGACTGGCATTTCAGAAAAAAATATGCTTGTGTAGAGGAAGATAACTTGTCATTTGGTAAATCCCTAAAATGCGTGTTTCCACCTTATTCCAAAATAAGTTTCAGTTCATTAAAAAGATTAAATATAAAAATTAAACCACACGTGCACTATAAACAAAAGCAGGTGAATTATATATATCTCGCCAAATTAAGGAAATACTCTCTCCCTATGCTATAAGTTCCAGACACCACAAAGGAAAAGACTGATAAATTTGATGTCATAAAATATATCCGCAAGGCCACTAAGAAAATAGACAAATGCTACACCATCATGAAGTAAAGACTAGTTGTGTTACATTTAACAAAAACTCCTTAATATATAAAAGGCTTATACAGATCAATAAGAAAAAAGTGAACAATCCTATTGAACACAGATCGCAAAGGACTTGAACAAGTAGTTCACAGAAAAAGACATATCAGTGACAGTACACACATGAATAGAGGCTCAGACTCACCACTAATTTTATTATTTATTTATTTACTTACTTATTTATTTTTATTTTTTGAGTCAGAGTCTCACTCTGTCGCCCAGACTGGAGTGCAGTGGCCGCTTCCGGCCACCGCAGCCTCGACGTGCTGGGCTCTGGCGATCCTTCCGCCTCAGCCTTCCAAGTAGCTGGAACTACAGGCCTGCGCTACCATGCCCAGCTAGTTTTTGATTTACTGTAGAGATGAGGTCTCACCAAGTTGCCCAGGCGGGTCTCGAACCCACGTGCTCAGGCAATTCACTCACCTCAGCCTCCCTCTCACCACTAATTTTAAAAGTCAAGCCTAAACAATCATGAGCTGCTATTTCTCACCTATCAGATTAAACACTTGACATTATGCAGTGTTGGCGAAAGCGCAGGTAACCTTTCCGACGGGAATGTAAGTTGGTATCACCTTCTTTGGAAATCTGTCTTGGTTCATTTTCTGTTACTCATGACAGACGACCCAAAACTGGCCATTTGGAAAGAAAAGGAATTCATTTTGTACAGCCATGCAGACCGAGACGTCCAAGGTCAAGGCCTGCCTTTGGCGAAAACCTTCTTGCTGGTGGGGGCTCTGCACAGTCCTGAGGAGGCAGCCAGGGCGTCCCTTGCGACGGGGCTGAACGTGCCAGCACGGGTCCCTCTTCCTTCAAAGCCACCAGTCCCCTGGCTGTGAAGACCCGTCGGCCCGTGGATCCACTCAGGAGAGCAGAGCCCCCGGCTTAACCGCCTCTTAAAGGCCCCGACTCTCAACAACACCACGCGGGAGATTCAGTCTCAACGTGGAGGGGAGGAACCTTCTCACTGCAGTAAAAGCCACGGGCAATACCTTTTGAGATTTTACATATCCACGCCCTGTGGCTCGGCAACTTCATTTCTTAGGAGTCTGTCCTACAGAAACGACTCTGCAAACGCATACACATGATCGTGGCAAATAAGTGCACTCCGGGAGCTATTAAGTCACTTCCTATTTTCCCTACACATGAAGCGTTTCAGTAGCATTTTGGAATGAAACTGAATGTAAGTTGTCTGCGGCCCTCTAAAGAAGGTGCTGTATGCTTTAAAATGCTCCCTCATTTGCTCAGAACCTGTTGCTGGCTTCCCTGGAGGTGGATGACTGCCAGCTTCTCATGTGCGGACGGAGAAAACCACCGCCACTTCCTAGTCAGGCAAAGGACACAATTATTTCTGGGAAAAGAAAGACACAGCAGGTTGTCACTGCTTGCTCAGGACCACAGGCACGGGGAAGGCGTCTGTGAAGGGTGCCTTGGGCATCTGGCAGCAGCTGTGTGGTACCGGTGACTGGAAATGAAAACGGGCTCCGAGGCAGGCGAAAATCCCTCCCAGATAAGGAGGATCAGATTCAGACTCTAGTAATGGGCGGGCCCTCAGCAATGGCTTAGCTTTTTCTGGGAAGAGACCTCCTGAAGCCTGAGTGTGTTATCAGTGCAATCTGAGTAATCTGAGTCAGCGCCAGAGGCCCAGACACCAGAAACATGTAGGGAAACAAGAGAAGCCTTCACATAGTTAGAGAAATTAAAATATACTTTTCCCTTGGTTCTGACTGTAAAGGAAAATGACAGATGGAACGTAGTGCCTCTGGTCTGCCGCAGAGGTCAAAACTGGGGCCTATGGAATTTGCTGGAAGCCAGCTTTGCCTAGGCATGAATGCCCAATCATCTCAAAATTGTTGAATCGGTCCAAGTAGGGGTCTAGCATCAAAATGGATCTTGATCACATTTTCTGCATAATGAATTCCTGGCTGTGATGAGGTTTTCTGCTATTCCAGGAGACCCTTCCACCAAGGCAGGGCGACAGCTGAGCTCCCTTTTATGTATTCATTAAGAGGAATTTGATTCTGGGTCAAGAGCCCAGGAATTAGAGACCAACCAAGGTAACATAGTGAGGCCTTGTCTCTACAAAAATAAAAAATTAGCCAGGCATCATGGTGAGCACCTGAAGTCCTAGTTACTGAGGGGGTCGAGGAGGGAGGGTTACTAGAATCCAGAAGTTCAAGGTTGTGATGAGCCACGATTGTGCCACTGCCCTCCGATCTTTTTGAGGGCCTGACTCAAAAAGAAAGAGAGAGGAATTCAATTTGGAACAAAACGTCTTTTTATTCCGAGTATGAAGGGTTACGCCCTCGTGCACTGAAGCAATCGTCCCCTGGACTCATGAGTATATAGACACACTGTTATGGAATTCTAGGGTTTTTTTCTGAACACTAAATTGTTTGCTGACAGTGTTCACATCAGCTTTGGCCATGACAGGGCCATGTGTCTGGGGCCGACAGCTGGAAAGCACAGCAAGATGCAAAGACCGGCAGCTCACGCACAGCTGGGCCATCTTCTTCCACTGGGCACCCAACCCCTGCCTAGCACCCACTTGCCCAACTCCAGGGCCCCGATGGCTAATGGGGCCCGGACACGGGTTTTCTTAGAGAGTAGCAGGTGCACAGAACAGAGGAAAGTACCCAGAAATCCTCTTTCTGCTTCCAAGCCGACTTCCTTAACCCTCCCCATCTGCAAATGGCCCAGACAGCCCCGCTGCCCAGCCCCAGGAGCTCTGTCTCCCTCCTTCAACCCACAGGGAGGCTGCCAAGCTGTTTCTTACACGGAAGGTCCTATTCTCTTACCCTCCGTTGACTCAGGGGATCCACTCACTTCATTTCTTTGCCCAACAGAGATCTGGAAGATGAGGAGAAAACAGACACTATCCTATAGAGGGCGGGGAAGGGAGAAAGTTATGCATGCAATTATTTTCATTTTTTCCCGTCAAAGAGTCCGTGTCTTGCCTCCTCTAACATTTGTAGCGCTCGTTGCCACGGCAAATATTTAGAAGGCAAGGTTGACTAAACAATGCTCCCTGCACTGGAGGAACTCACTGTCTCCAGCTTTGACAACTCAGGCCAACTTCTCCAGGATCAAAAAACAAATAGGCAAACAAACAAACAAACAAATAAAAAACTAGTTGTTAGTGTAAATCAAGTTGGCAAAGTTGGTTCTATCCCATTCAACAGACCCCTACTTTTCATGATTCTGATGGCACACACCATCTTTAGGAAGATGATTCTTACTGTTCGAAGAGTCTGCTCTGGAAACTCTCCTAAGTTTCCCACCGAGAGACCCCTCCAAGTGGGCAATCTAAGGTAACTGTGGAATTCCTCTTAAAAGCCTTTGCTCCGGCCTTAAGATGAGAATCTGTGTGCTCCTTTGAGCTTTAGTGTGTTGCCACAATGCAGTTTCCCAGGGGTTTTGAGGAGAAGTTATCTGTAAGTCTATCAAAATAGAAGGCACAGTCTAGATTTCTTCTCTTCTATGTCTTGTCAACAAACGAAGAAACATAGACTTATCTTCTCACCTACTGGCAAACATTTGGCTTATAAAAGGCATCTTAAGTCAGCAACAGGCTGAAAGTCACATGCTCATACACTTGAACTTTCATCATCTCTTTTTCTTAATATAACTCACCAGGACCAGCGCTTAGAACATTCCTGTGTCATCTTCCCATGCTCACTGGGGTGTGTCCATTTTTCAGAAGCGTAAGTATGGGATTGGAAGCCTCCCAGCAGGAAGCAACATGAGGTCAAGACTGCATTGCTCACCATAGTTATTCCTGTCGATCTGGGCACACGGGATGCATTCAATAATGATTTCATTCAATGAATAGATACGTGAGAGGAAAGGAACCTGGGATTCCGCTTTCTGCTTCCTTGCTTTCCAAAATCTCAGCCCTCATGCCAAGAGAAGGGAAAAATGGGGGGATGACATGACACCTTTGTCATCTCCAAACTATAAGAGAAATTCGACTTTTGTCCCTCTTACATGGCATCTTGGATGCCATCACTAGTGACACAAGCTAGCATGGAGAAACTCCTGCAGAATGAATTCCATGCTGGGGATTAGATTCTCCCCCGAGATGGCTGTGATGAAAGGTGTGTTGGGAAGCTCTTCCCTCAAAACAGGTGGATTGTGCCCATCTTCCCCTTGAGCCGGGCAGCTGCGCCCTTGGTCACTGACTGCTTTCCCTCAAGCGGTCCCGGGCATGACGGTTGTCGATGCGTGTTGGTGGAAACTACGGCTAATGGCTCAATTTGTAAGTATCTCAGACTGCCTTGCTTTGTTGTCGGTAGGTCCTTCTTTCCGGTATTTCAAGGCTCATGTAATATTTTTTTTTTTTTGCTGGTCTGCTCCGATTTATTTGTTACTCAAAAAAAAAATCTTGTTTTTGACTAGACTCAGACTTGGACGTAGAAACTCGCAGAGAGGACAGTCTGCATCTCTTGGCAATCTGCCTGGCGTTTATCCTTAACCTCCTTCATTCTCTTGGCTGGAAGTTTAGCCTCTTCCTTATTTTTCTTAGTCCATTGTTTCTTCAGAGCAACACGTTTATGTTGCAGAACACGTGGAGTGACGAGACACTGAGGCTTGGGTACTTTGGTCCTGGCTTTCTTACAGCACATCAGCAGACATCATCTTCTTTAGAGAGACTGAGAGATGGCGGATTGGGCTAGCCTTTTTGGGCCCTAGGCAACGTATCAGGCAACCCAGGAACGTCCTTCTCTCCGTTTTTTAATTACCAAGTTGAGAATGCTCAGATCGGCATCTGCAATGCAACCCTGAACAGATTTGCGCGTTCTTTCTCCAGTTCTCCTTGGTCTGTAACAAGTATGCCCTTTACTCAGCAGAAGGCAGACACCGCCGTGGGTCAGGAGACCCTGCTTCGTGGGGAAACCTTGCTTATTGTTCCACCACTGACTTGGACCAGTACCCCTTCCATTCTTCACCCCGAGCATCAGCTGCAACTTTGTGGCCACGTGCCTCTCATAGAAGTTGCGAGGCTTGCAAAGCTTGCCTTCAGCGTTCACCGTCCACATCAATGAGTTTCTGGCAGGCAGTGGCTGGGAAAGAGACATTCAGCTTCATCTTGAAGCGGCTGCACTTCCCAGGCACCACAAAAAAGGGGGCAGTGAACTCTAAAATGAGGTATTTTGCTTCCTGCATGTAAATTCTGAAATTCTGGAGACTTCTCAGGGTTCCAGTGTCCACTTTCAAAAGCTTCAGTGAAAAGGAACACCAAACACATTTAGAAACTTAGTTTTCACTCAAAAAGAAAAGAAGTGGCAACCGTAACTTAAATATTTGGGTTAAAACGATTATTTTCTAGTAAATAAGAAAATAAAACCAAGTTTAAGTTCTGCATGTAGATTTGGTGAAACCAGTTATTAGGTTCAACATTAGGGGTGATGGTTTTGTTCTTGACATTCGACCTAAACTACCTCCTGATTGGCTGTGTAGAATTTGAAGTATTTCAATCATTCTCATTCCCTTTCATCTTTAATGGACAGTTGAAAGGCAATTTCTTACTAATGGGAGTGTCTTCATTTCCTTTCTGCAGCGCACTTCGTAAGTTTCAATTATGAATTAAGCCAATTGGAAATATGGAAATATAACATTTTAAAGCAAAAATTTAAAGCAGAAAAGGGGGGTGCTTATGAGGCTGGACAAGGGTCACCTTGAAAAGACCTGGGTGGGTTTTGCCGTGAGCCCCTGTGAAACGTGATGCAGAGAGAAGAGCCCTGTTAGATAGCACTCCTCCCCTGCCTCACGTTAGCAGTCATGATGCACCAAAGGGCGCAGCAGAGGGCTGATCGTATAAATAAAGTTGAATGAATGAATGAAAATGAGTTGCAGAGAAACCTTAATCTTTAGAGAACTTTCCCAGTGTTTGGAATTTTCCAAAGAAAATTATTTCCTTCTGAGTTTAGTTTGCCTTATTTCCTCCCACTTGTTTTAGAAAAACACCACGATTCTTCAGAAGAACTGAGAACTCCCAGCCTACAGGGAGAAGCATTAACTCACAGTCCCAAAAGTTGTGATGAGATCGGAGGACACAGGCAACTACCTAGGGACTGGTGGTTTGGGTCAAGGAGCCACAAAAGAGGGGAAACGGCTAAGTTTAGGATTAATATAAAGAGTCTATGACAAAGAGGAAGTGGGCAGCTAGCAATTTAGAGAGGGAATCATTGGATTTGAAAGATGAAACCAAGTTTCACTCAATGAAGTACCAGCAAATTGCCCAAGACTCTTTGTACATTAATGTAGCTCTGAGAATGACTGATGTGGGTATGCTGGGAATTGTATTCGTTTCTGAAATAAAATGATAGAATATATGAATCCAAACTAATTACAAGTATTCTAAAATATACTTTAAAAAGATTTTATCAAGTTCGGCTCGGTGGCTCAGCCTGTAATCCTGCGCTTTGGGAGGCTGAGGTGAGTGAATTGCCTGAGACTGTGGGTTCGAGACCCGTCTGGGCAACTTGGTGAGCCCTCATCTCTACAAGAAATCAAAAATCAGCCGGGCGTGGTAGCGCGCGCCTGTAGTTCTGGCTACTCGGAAGGCTGAGGCGGAAGGATCGCCGGAGCCCGGCAGGTCGAGGCTGCGGTGGCCGGGAGCGGCCACTGCGCTCCAGTCTGGGCGACAGAGTGAGACTCCAACTCAAAAAAAAAAAAAGGTTTTATCAGAGTAATATATGCTTAAAATATTGTCATGGGAAAAAGGTTTGCAAAAAATCCTACTGAAGCAAACATGTTTCCCAGGGACAACCGCCTTTTCACTTTCTAAGCTAGTTCTTAGTTTTCAAACGATGACTCTAAATAATAGGTCGGTGTGGCTTTGGAGCTCATTCATCTTAGGTGTTATTTAACTTCTGGTAGCCGAGAAGTTAGCCCCCTTCGACGGCCTCGCCTCTCCCTTCGTCTCTCTCGAGTCCAGTCATAGCACGACTCAAAGGTAAAGAGAGGGCACTCCCCTCTTCCTGCCTTGCCTAACCGCGGTTTCCCACCACTTCCTCTTCTTTCGAGTCTGGTTTTCTGGGATTTCTTTGAGATTTGGCTTTTCATCTCTCGACGTCTCCCTTTTAACAGTCCTCGTTTCGCCTCCAAGCTCATGGTTTCGATTTCTTCCTGGAGCCCTTTCATTCTCCTGCCTGGGCTTGGCTGGCTGTCCTCCAGCAGCAGCGCTGGAGAGCTGGCTAAACAGCTCTGGCCCGAGAACTTTCATGTAGCTCTACTCAGTGGACTCGTCGTCTTCCATTTTAGGTGAGCACAATCCTAAGTAACTTCCAAAGAAAGGTTGCATGAGACGCAAACTTTCTAAGTCCTTGCATGCCGGAAGTGTCTCGATTTAGTAATCATATTTATTTAATATCTGGTGTGGATATTAGTGCTGTGTTCCCAATTATTCTGCCTTGGAATTTTGAAGACATCACTCCATTGTCTTCCTTATCCACACAAATGACATTCTTAACTGTGTTTTGTTTTATTTTATTTTATTTTATTTTATTTTATTTTATTTTATTTTATTTTTTGAGTTGGAGTCTCATTCCGTCACCCAGATTGGAGCGCAGTGGCCGCTCCTGGCCACCGCAGCCTGGACCTGCTGGGCCCGGCGATCCTTCCGCCTCAGCCTTCCAAGTAGCTGGAACTACAGGCGCATGCTACCACACCCGGCTAAATGTTTTTGGATTAATTGTAGAGATGAGGTCTCGTCAAGTTGCCCAGGCAGGTCTCAAACCCGCGGACTCAGGCAATCCACTCACCTCGGCCTCCCAAGGTGTGGGATTACAGGCTGAGCCACTGAGCCCGGCTTAATTGTGCTGTTTTAAAGGAGATGCTTTTTTCTCTTTTGGAGTTTTGAAACATTTTTGGAATTGTGTCCGGAAATTCCATGATTGTGTAGCTTTGTCTCTCTTTTTTAAAAAATTTATTGTGCTGGAATTTTAGATGATATGTTCAAGCATTAGATGCATGTCCCTCAGTTCTGAGACATTTGGGGAGAGGTAATTCCTTTCCCCTCATCTCTCTCTACCCTCTTCATCTAGAACTCGTCACTCCGTGGCTTAACTATCAGATTTATCTTCTAGATCTTTTATCTTCTTATTTTACTTCTCGCTGTCTTTTGTTCTGTCTTCCAGGAGAACTTTGTTACCCCTTGCAGTAAACTGAATGTTTGTGTCCCCCTTCAAAGCTACATGCCGAAGCCTGCTACGGTGTGAACGTCCCCCCACAGATGTATTGGAGACTTATGGTGGGACCCTCAAGAGGTAATTAGACCACGAACGCTCTGCTCTCGTGAATGGATATTGCCATCATCACTGGAGTAGATTTGCTCTCTCAGGAATGGTTTTCTTCCTAAAGGACACAGCTGGACTCCTTCCCTCTCGTGTCCTCTCTCGACCCTTCTGCGTGGGATGACATGGCAAGAAGGACTTGACCTTCCAGGCTCCAGAACTGCGAGCCAACAAATTATTGTTCATTAAAAATTGCCCCCTCTGTGGTATTCTCTTATAGCCGGAAAAAAGAACAGAACTGATGAAGACAAAGCCTTACTTCCCAGTGTGATGGCACTTAAAAAGAGAGACCAATAGGCGTTCATCAGGTCTAAATTGGGCCCTGAGACCGGAGACTCCTTGATGAGGTTCGTGTCTTTATCAAAGGAAGCCCTCCTCCCCAGCCCCATCTCTCCCCTCTCCACCGCACGAGGCTGCAGCCAGAAGATGGGCGTGTGCAACCCAGGGCCACCGACTCCGTGGCAACCTGATTAGGATGGCCTGGCCTCCAGAACTTTGAGAGTAAATGTCTGTTGTTTAAACCACCTCCTCTTTGGTGTTTTCTTACCGCAGCCTAAGCAGACAGAGATGCTTATTTTCCAGCATTCTTAAATCAAGTTTTAGAACATGGGCAGATTCAGTCCTAGAATGGTTCTGTGAGAAGTTCCTCTGATGCACCTCCTCCTTCCCAAGGGAATGACTCTTAATAACTGATGTTGAAAATAAATGAGCCGGGCTTGGTGGCTCAGCCTGTAATCCTGCGCCTTTGGGAGGCTGAGGTGAGTGGATTACCTGAGCCCGCAGGTTCGAGACTCGCCTGGGCAGCGAGATCTCATCCCTACAATCAATCAAAAAGTCAGCCGGGTGTGGTAGCGCATGCCTGTAATTCCTGCTACTTGGAAGGCTGAGGCGGAAGGATCGCCGGAGCCCGGCAGGTCGAGGCTGCGGTGGCGGGGAGCGGCCACTGCACTACAGTCTGGGCGACAGAGTGAGACTCCAACTCAAAAAAAAAAGAAAAAAAGAAAATAAACGATTTACAGTCTCTGGAAATGCTACAAAAGGCATACGGAAAATGGAGAAAAATTTATTCAAGAAAATCAACTAGATCTTGGTAAGAACAAGACCCGGTGGTGCTGGAGCCACAGCCCGCAGCCTCCCTCAGCCCCAGTCAACATCACCATGGTTGAAGCCGAACTTCAGGCGAGGATAAAGACTCCCAGCTGGAAGTAGCCAGGCTACACGGCTCTTCCTTCATGACAACCAAGTCAGAGCAGATCTTTGAAAGTTTACGGTTTAACGAGGATCCAGAATCTCCTAACACAACTTCCCCCCAAACGTCAGGGACTAATTGAAAGTTTCCGAGGACGCCAAGAACCAGGAAAACTTCAACTTGAATGAGCCAAGACGAGCAAGCTACACCACCACCGCGATGACCTAGACTAGAAGGATCTGACCGGGACCTGACGGCCGCCGTCATAAAAGCGCCTCGACAGTTGTAAACTAACTGGAGACACGAAAATGCAGAAAGCCTCGGCAAAGAAAGAGGGGAGATAACGGAAACCAAGTGAAAATTTTACAATTGAAAAATGCAGTGATTCAGACAAAAAACTCAAGGGAGGTACTGACCAATGGAATGGAGAGGTGGAGGAAAGAATGAGTAGAGTTGAAATTAGAGTAATAGAAATTCCCCAATCTGAAAAAAAGACTTACAAAGAAACAGAGTATTCGGTACATTTGGAATTACAAGAAAATATCTCATATTCACATCATCAGAGTGCAGAAAGAAAAGAAGAAGTAAAGTGAGGTTAAAACGTATTCAAGGAGATAATGGCTAAAGATTTTTCTAAATTTGGTAAAAGACAGAAATATATAGATACAAGAAGCTGAATCCAACACCAAACAGGACAAATGCAAAAAGTTCATACTAAGACATATCATAGTCAAATTTCTAAAAACTACAGCAAAGAAAACAATATTTAAAGCAGTGAGAGAAAAATAACTTACCTAGATGGGACTATTGTTTAAATGAAAGATAATTTTTCATTAGAAAAATATGGAGATCAGAAGGAAGTAGCTAACAATTTTTAAAAGTACTGGGGAAAAACAAACAAACAAAACTACCAATAATCAGTCACAGTCATTATCTAGTGAAAACATTTTTTTGAGGGATGAAGGGAAATGCAAGACATTCTCAGATAAATAAAACTAAATAAATTTGTTACCAATAGACCTACTCTAAAAAGAATAACTAAAGGAATTTGTTTCAACAGAAAGTATATAATAAAAATAATAATTCTTGAAAAAAAAGAAAGAAAAAAGTAATAAATGGAGAACGGAAAATGTGGATAAATACAATAGATTTCCCTCTCCTCTTGAGTTTTTAAAATTGTTTGCTGACAGAGCAAAAATTACAGCACTCTAATACTGTTCTCAATGTATGTTGAGAAAATATTTAATACAATTATATTATAAATGGGAAAGGATAAAAATATGTTAAAGAAGGGAAGGTTTCCATACTTCATTTGAACTGGTAAAATGTTGAAACCTTTAGGTGATGAAAACTTGTCTATATATCTATGTCTATATATCAGCCACTAGAAAAGTTATACAAAGAGATACATTCAAAAAAGCACTGTAAATATATCGAAACGAAAATATAAAATAATTAAAATAATAATTTTAATTAGAAAGACAGAAAAAAATAAATAAAAACAAGAGAGCACATAGAATACAAAAATAAATAAAGGGTTGACTTGAGCCAAAACATCCATAATTACATTAAATGCAAATGCTCTAAATACACAAATTCAAAGTGGAAACTGGAAGATTGGATAAAATTTATGAACCAAATATTTTCTATTATAAAAATATTTCAAATATATTGATATTGATAGGCTAAAAGTAAAACAATGGAAAAACTTATGCTATATGTCAATGCTCACATTAATCAAAAGAAAGGAAGATTAACTATATTAGTATCAGATAAAGTAGATTTCAACACAAAGAATGTTACCAGAGACATAGGGGAACATTATATATTGTGAAAAGGGTTAATCCATCAAGAAAACACAGCAATCGGTCTTAAATATGTATGTACCTGATAAGAATGATTCAAAAAAACTGGGTCAAAATTGATAGGCATGAAAAGAGAAATAAACAAATCCATACTACAGTTGGATATTTTAATAGTTCTCTCTTAAAAACTGTTATGGGCCGGGCTCAGTGGCTCAGCCTGTAATCCCAGGGCTTTGGAAGGCCGAGGTGAGTGGATTGCCTGAGCCCGCAGGTTCAAGACCCGCCCAGGCAACTTGGTGATACCTCATCTCTACAATAAATCAAAAATTAGCTGGGCGTGGTAGTGCGCTCCTGTAGTTGCAGCTACTTGGAAGGCTGAGGCGGAAGGATCGCCAGAGCCCAGCAGGTCGAGGCTGCAGTGACCAGGAACATGCCACTGCACTCCAGCCTGGGTGACAGAGTGAGACTCCAACACAAAAATAAAACAAACAAACAAACAATGCACAAAATGACCAAAAATAATTTTTTTTAAAAAACTGTTAAGACAAATAGAAAGAAAACATGCAAGTATAAAGACTCAATAACACAATCAACCAAAAGAATCTAATCAGCATTTATATAATACTGCAAACCACACAGCATAATGCAAATTTCAAGTCCCTACAAAACATATATACAAATAGAGTGTATCCTTGGTCATAAAATAAATAGCAGCAAATTTGGAAGAAAATAATACAATATATGTTCTCTGATCACAATAGAAGCAAACGAGAACTCAGTGATAAAATGATGGCAGAAATGTTCCAGACACTTTGAAATGAAAAATATACTTCCACATTATCCATGGGTCAAAGAAACAATCTCAAGAGAAATAACAAAAGTACACTGAGCTAAATGAAATGAAATGAAAATATTTCAAAATATGATACAATGCAACTAAAACAGTGCTGAGAGGAAAATTCACAACATTAAATAGATAGATGATACCTTAGAAAAGAGGAGGTCAGGTTCCATGGCTCAGGCTGTCATCCCAGCCCTTTGGGAGACAGAGGCAAGTAGATTGCCTGAGTCCACGGGTTCAAGACCAGCCTGGGCAACTTGGCATGACCTCGTCCCTATAATAAATAAAAAATAAACTGGGTGTGGTAGCGCATGCCTGTAGTTCTGACTGTTTGGAAGTCTGAGATGGAAAGATTGCCAGAGCCCAGCAGGTCGATGCTGGGGTGGCTATGAGCATGCCACTGCACTCTAGCCTGGACAACGGAGTGAGAATCCAACTCAAAAAAATTAAAAAAAAAAGAAAGAAAGAAAGAAAAGAGGAAAGAGCTCAATAATCTAAACTCCTATCTCAAAAATTCAGTAAAAACTGAGACAAAAAAAAATTCAAAGCAATCAGAAGGAAGGAATAAAAAGGTAAGAGCAGAAATGAATAAAATTGAAAAAAAATAGAGAAAATAAAAGAAACAAAAAGCAGATTCTTTGAAAAGATCAATAAATCTGACAAACTTCTAGCAAGACTACAGTGAAATAATCACTTTATATTCATTATGATAGCTATTATTTTAAAAATCATAAAACAAAAAAGTTAGCAAGAGGGTGGGGGAGTTAGAACACTTGTGTTTTGCTGGTGGAAAACAGTCTGGCAATTACCCCAAAACTTTCAAAAAATAATTCCATATGATTTAATAATTCCAATTCTGAATATATATACAAAATATTGAAATCAGAGACTCAAACAGATATTTATACACCAATTTTCATAGTTACATTATTTATAGTAGCCAAAGGGTAGTAGCAGCTCAAATGAATGTGATAAAACAAATGTGGTATATGCATACAACGGACTATTGTGTCTTCCAAGTTTATCCATCTTGTAGCATGTCTCTTCGTTTCCTTCCCTTTTCAGGTTAAATAATAATCCATTGCATGCATGTGCCCCATTTTGTTTATCTATTCATTTATTAATGGATATTTTTGGCTATTGCTACCTTTTGGCTACTTGTTTTATTGTGGTTTTGATTGGCATTTTCCCAATGATTACTGACAGCAAGCATCTTTTTACATGCTTATTAGTTATTTGTATATCTTCCTTGGAAAACTATCTAGTCAACTCTTTTGCCTATGGTTGAATTGGGGCATGTATGTGTGTGTGGGTGTGTGTCTATGAGTGTATGAGTCAAGTTTTAGGAGTTCTTTATACTTTCTTGATTTTTTTTTTTTTTAATCAGAGATGTGATTTTAGAATATTTCTCCCTTTCTGCACTTTGTCTTTTCCCTCTGTTGATGGTACCCTTTGATGTACAAAATTTTTCATACTGAGGAAGTCTAATGTACCTTTTTTTTTTTCTGGTCTGTGCTTTGTTGGAATAGCCAAGAAATTTTTGCTAAATGCAATGCCATGAAACTTTGTTTCTATGATTTCTTCTAATAGTTGTATGACTTTAGCTCTTACATGTATCTTTGATTCATTTTGAGTTAACTTTGCATACAGTGCAAGATAAGACTAGAACTTACATTATTGTAGGAAATACAGTGGTGAAAGCAGGCACTCTTGTCTTGCTCCTGACCTTGAAGGAAAACGTTCAGTCTTTTGCCATTGATTCCTATGTTACCTTTTGATTTTTTATATCTGGCCTTTGTCCTTTGTCACACTGAAGATGTTTCATTCTCTTCCTAGTTTTTTGATTGATTTTACTATAAAAGTGTGTCAGATTTTTTTCAAATGCTTTATCTGTGTAAATTGAGATGACTGTGTGTGTGTGTGTGTGTGTGTGTGTGTGTGTGTGTGTGTGTGTGTGTTCTTTCTTTCTGTTCATGTGGTGCATTACATTGATTGCCTTTCATATGTTGAAGCATCCTTGAATTTTAGGGATGCATCCACTTGGTCCTAATGTAAAATTACTTTAATATGTTTCTGAATTCAGTTTGCTAGTGTTTTGTTTAGGATTATTAGGTCAGTATTTGTAAGAGATACTGATATGCAGTTGTCTTGTCTTGTGTCTGCTGATGAAGGGTGTCAAACCGTAAGAGGGTTTAAGAGGGTTTATTCTGTGCCAAATATGAGTGATCTTAGGCCCATGACACCATCCTCAGGAGGTCCTGAGAATGTGCCCGCTGTGATTGAATTGTATCTTTGTTATACACAATTTATCAGGACAGAAGTTCAAGAAACCATAAATCAATATGTGTGAGATTTACAGTGGTTTGGTGCAGGAGGTCAGGACATTTCCAAGCGGGGGAGGCCCAGACTTTGGGTGGATTCAAAGATTTCCTGACTGACAGTGAGTCAGCTAGAGATAGCTAAGAAATTTTTAAAGCAGTAAAGAAAATGTGCAGCTTGAGGAATGATGAGGGAGCCAAGTTTCTTGATATGCAGGTTAAGTTTTATGAGTGATGGCAGACTTCAGAGACAGCAAGTAACTATCTTAAGAGGTGCCAGAGTCCCCAAAAGACAGCTTTGCGGAGTCACAAAATATTGATACTTTGATTTTCCTTTTTTATTTGTTATGTGATGTTACTCTAGACCCGGGTTGGAAAGTAAATCACATTAAAAGTTAAAAATTGGGCAAGCTAAAGAAAAAAAACTGTTAGCGTTTAGTCATCATGTCTTTGTATAGCTTTAATACCAGGATAATGTTGGCTTCATAGACTAAATTAGGAAGTATCCCCACCTCTTTTTGTAAGAATCTGGGAAGGATTGATAGTTTTTAAAAAATTTTGGTAGAATTCACCAGTAAAGCCATCTGGTCAAGGGCTTGACTTAGTTTGAAGGTTTTGATTACTAATTGAATCTTCTTTCTAGGTGTAGGTCTATTCAGATTTTCCACTTCCTCATGATTCAGTCTTGGTAGGTTGTGTGTTTCTAGAAAGTGGTCAATTTCATCTGGGTATCCAGTTTGATGGTTTGATGATGATGTATAATTGTTCAAAGCAATCTCTTATAATGCTTTTTAAAATTTTTCTCTAAGGTAGTTAGCAATGTCCATTTCTGATTTTAGTAATTTGAGTCTTCTCTCTTTTTTTTTAGTCCATCAGGATAAAGATTGATCTTTTAAAGAACAAATATTTTATTTCATTAATTTTCTCAATTGTTTTACTATTCTCTTTTTTTATCTATCTCAATTCTTATCTTTATAATTACCTTTCTTTTACTAGTTTTAAGTTTTATTTGGTGCTCTTTTTCTAGATCCTTAAGGTGTAAAGTTGTTCTGTTGATTTGCATCTTTTTTGTTCATGTATACATTCACAGCTATAAATTGTCCTCTGAGCACTGCTCTTACCATAAGTTTTGGTAAGTTGTGTTTTTGCTTTAACTTGTCTCAATTGTTTTGTAATTTTCATTGTGATTTCTTCTTTGACTTATTGTTTCTTTAAGAGTGTGTTAAATTTTCACATACTTGTGAAGTTTCCCATTTTTCATCTTTTGTTGATTTCTAGTCTAATTTCATTGTGATCTGAAAATATATTTTGCATTATTTTAATTTTTGAAATTTATTATGATTTCTTTTGTGGCCTACCATGTCAAGCATCATGGAGAATGTTACATGTGTACTTCAAAGAAATGTCTATTATTCTCTTCTTGGGTGGAGCGTTCTGTACGTGTCTGTTAGGTACGATTAGTTCATTCAAGTTCTCCATTTCTTTATTGTTCTTCTATCTGGTTGTTCTATAAATCAGTGAAAGTGGAGTATCAAAGTCTCCAACTATTATTGTAGAACTATTTTCCCTTAAATTATGCCAATGTTTGCTTCATTTATAAATTTGGGCTCTGATACATGGTGCGTGTATGTTTTTATTATTATGTCTCCTTGGTGAATTGACCCTTTTATCGACACATAATATCCTTCTTTGTCTCTGGTAAGGACTTTTGACTTAAAGTCTATTTTAAGTCTGATGTTAGTGAAGCCATTTCAGCTCTTCTTTGGTAACTATTTGCATAGATTATCTTTTTCTATTCTTTCATTTTCCACCTGTTTTTGTCCTTTGATCTAAAGTCAGTGTCTCATAGATAGCATGTAATTAGACCATGGTTTTAGATCCTTCTTTCAATGGCTTCCTTTGGAACGAAGAGTTTAATGTACTTCCATGTAAAGTAACTGCTGACAAGAACTTACTTTGGCCTTTACTATTGGTTTTCTGTGTATCTCACAGCTTCCCCCGCTTGCTTTCCTCCGTTACTGCCCTCTTTTATGTTTAGTTGATTCTTTTCTAATGACAAACTTTGATTTCCATCTCATTACCTTTTGTATATATTCTACAGAGAATTTATTTGTAGTTAACAAGGGACTATATATAACATTCTAAGTGTATGATAATCTAATGTGAATTAATACCAGTTCAACTTCAATCACATACAAAAATTCTACTTCTACACAGCTCTGTGCTCTCTTCATATTACTGGTGTCACAAATTACATAACACAGGTTCATAATTGCTCTAAATTTGTCTTTTAAATCCTGCAGTAAATAAAAAGTGAAGCTACAAACCAAAATGATAATACCTGCTTTTCTATTTACCCACATTTTCGCCTTTACTGGCAATCACATATATCTTCATACAGCTTTGAGTTAATGTCTAGTTTCCTTTTATTCCAACCTGGAGGACTGCCTTTAGCACTTTTTTGGTAGAGCAGGGCTAAGAGTAGCTACCTACTTCGGCTATTCGTTCCCTGAACAGAGAGCTCTCAGTTGACAGTTTCCTTCTTTTTTCCTTTCAGTGCTTTAAATATATCATAACATTGCCTTGTGGTCCTCAAGAATTCTAATGAGAAATAAGTTAATAGTCTTATTGATGACCTCTCATAGATGATGAATCAATTCTCTCTTGCTGTTCTCAGGTTTCTATCTTCATCTTTGTCGTTTGAAAGTTAGGTTGTAGGCTGGGTGCGATGGTTCAACCTATAATCCCAGTACTTTGGGAGGTTGAGGCGAGAGGACTGCCTGAGCCCAAGGGTTTGAGACCAACCTAGGCAACTTGTCTAGAATACATCACAACAAGTTATCTGGGTATAGTGGCGTGCATCTGTAGTTCCAGCTACTTGCAAGGCTGAGGTAGAAGGATTGCCTAAGCCAGACAGGTCAAGGCTATGGTGGCCGTGAGCATGCCACCGCCCTCCAGCCCGGGCGACAGAGTGAGACTCCAACACAAAAAAAAAAAAAAGAAAGAAAAGAAAAGAAAAGAAAGAAAGTTAGGCTGTAATGTGTCACAGTATACAGCTCTTTGAGTTTATCCTACTTGTAGTTTGCTGAACTTCTTAAGTTTGTAGACCCATATTTTTAATCAAATTTGGATGTTTTCAACCAGTGTTTCTTCAAAAAAGAGTTTTCCCCTTTCTCTTTCTCTTATCCTTCTAGAATTTTCATTATATTGGCCCACTAAATTGTGTCCCATAAGTCCCTTAGACTCTTATCACTTTTCTGCTCCTCAGACTCAATAATTTCAATTTTCCTACCGGTAAGTCCACTGAATGTTTCTTCAGCCTCCTCAAGTGTGCTGTTGAACCATTGTAGCGATTTTTACATTTTGGTTATTGTTCTTCCTCAGCCCTGAGTTTCGGTTTGATTCTATTTTTTAATTTCGATCTCTTTGCTAATATTCTCTTTTTATTCATATATTATTTTCTGGTATCCTTTCAGTCTTATTTTATTGTTGTTTTTTAACCACGATCAGATGCCACAAAGTAGATGGAAACCCCTTACCCCTATGTTTGCCGTCAGACCCAAGGGCCTCTTCTATTCTTGTCAAGACAAGTGTAAGTCTTTTCTCCTTTTATACAGCATCTGATTCTCTTTAGTTATTTTTCCATGCCAACTCTTCAAGCATATTGAAGATTTTCTTAAAAGCATTTTTTCTAGTATGGCTCATGTTTAGACTTGCTTAATGACGCTTTCCATTCATTTATTTTGTTCATTTGGATGAGCCATGATTTCATATTTCTTTGTGTGCCCTGTAATTTTGGTGTTGTTGTTGTTAAACATTCAGTAGTTGACAATTAAAATATGGTAACTCTGGAAATACAATTATCTATCTCTTTTTTAAAATTGTTGAAGACTATAGTAGATATTCACTTTGAGAGTTTTCTACGCTATTTTTGCAGAGACCATTTCTTCTCAAGTGTGACCCCTGAAGTCTCTGTTCCTTTATCTTGTATTCAGTTGTTTTGATAGAGATATTCTTTAGTGCCAGGAGCTGAAACAACAGCAAAAAAAATCAGAGAGAGAAAAAAAAAGAGGAGAGAGACAGACACAAAGGAAGGGCAGCCCCCTCTGACCACATTTTCAGAGTATCTCTGTGCTGGGGCACTCCTCGCTTGCTGTGCTCTGAGCTCAGGGACCAACCCAGGTGGCAGCTTGAGGTCCCTTCAAGACTTTTCTGAGCGTGAGTCTTGCCTGCACATGCGTATAGCTTTCTAAATTTCCCCAAGTACATGGCTATTTTTGCATGTTATGATTTCCCAAAGAGTCTCATTCCAGTTTCTCCTTATGCCTAAGGTGGTCTATTGCGCGCCTCCACCCACAATCCCTTGTTCCGGTGGTCTGTGGTATCGCATTCTGCCTTGTAGCTTTTACAAGCAGTTCTGTCACTTTTCCTTCCTGGGTTCTGAATTATGTAAAACAGACGAGTGTCTTGCAACAAGCCTTCAGGTATCCCCCAGATAGGTTAGAACAGAGTGCACAACAATTTACAAATAGTATCTACTATACTTCCACTGGTCTTAGGGTAGGGTGGAAGTGGGAATAGAACTGCCACCAACTTAAAACCAAGGCCACTGCCATGCCTTGGGACAAGTGGAAGTCCAACACTACAAAACTTTTCTACCATTTGAAAAATGGCTTTTTCTTGATCTGATGTTTTGACTGTTTTACAGAGCTTCTATGAAGTTGGTTAAGACAGTTGTGGGTTTTTCTTTCTTCTTTTTAATATTTTTTCTTCTGGGGGAAACAGCCGCTTGGCTAATGTGATCACTTCTTTGTTTTTTTGGTAAATAGGAACTTTCTCTCTCGTTTCCTCTTTGGGCATGCTTGTCCCCAGACATTTTCCCAGTCAGCTACCTCACTCCTTTGTGGTTTTGCTCATTTTGTGGATCGCTGCTGGGCTCCAGCGATCCTTCTGCCTCAGCCTTCCGAGTAGCCAGAATTACAGGCATGCGCCACCACGCCCGGCTGATTTCCTCTCCACTTTTTCCTAGCATTCACTATCCCCTTCACTTTCTTAAAATTTTATTTGAGACAAATATATGTTTAGGATCAGTTGGAAGAAATATGTAGAAAAAGCTCATGTACCGTTTGCCTGGTTTCTTCCAGTGGCAACAGTTTACAAAAAATGTAGGACAATATAACAACCAGAAGATTGTCATGGACACAGTCAGGACACAGAACATTTCCATCACCACAAGGGTCCTTCATGCCACAATTTGACATCCACTTCCACCTCATTCCATCCCACCTCTGACCTCTGACATCCTCTCATCTATCCTCCATTTCTGTAATGTTGTCAGTTTCAGAATTTATGTAAATGGAATTACACAGTAGGTGGACTTTGAAATTGGATTTCTTATGCAACATAATTATTTGCAGATTCATCCAAATTATTATAACTATCAGTAGTTTGTTCCTTTTTATTACTGAGTAGTATTTTATGGTATAGATGGTGTCATGGGTGTATTAACCCACTGACAGACATTGGGATGTTCATAGCTTTTTATTATCACCCAAAAAAAGCTGTTAAAATTATTTGTGTGTAGATTTTCATGCACACTTAAGTTTTCACTTATCTGGGACAAATGCCCAAGAGTACACTGCTGAGTCAAATGGTAGACGTGTATTTCAAGAGAAGAGACTTTTCTTAGAGTTTTTCTGTCTATGTCTGTAGGCAGCCCTCGACTGGAGGCTTCTCCAGTGCTCAGTCTCAGATACAGAGAGGCAGTGGATAAGCTCAGGGAAGTCCCTGTCCGTCCGCCTGAGGTCCCCAGGCAGTGAGTCTTCTTCCCACCTTTCAGAGTGTTCCAAGGCTTGTTGTCCTGTTAAGTGGATTTGTCCTCAAGACCACTGAGATATCACCACCACCATTTAGCACTGGCTCCTTCTTCTGCCTTGAAACCTCTTCTCCTATACCTGTGGCTGGCTCCTGTCTTTCAATTGGAGTTCAACGTGAGTGTCACCTCCTCACCCTGGTCTTCAGACAAAGCAGCCAGCCAGACTGGCTCTATCCACTTGTCAGTATGTGCTACTGGCCGTGTTACCACACAGGTGCGGCATGATTGCTGCAATCCAGCCTGCTTCTACTCGGTAGACTCTGGACATGAGAGTGAGTGCTGATTGTCTGTGCTTGGTATCTCCAGTGTCCAGGGCAGGTGGTGTTCACAGTCTATTTGCTGGATGCTCTAAATGAACTTTGCCCATTTCTCCCCAGTTAGAAGAGCTCACTGTGGAGCTGCTGTCCCCTTCAGCCCGAGACCTGCCTGGAAGGAGAAACTCTAAGCACTCGTGATTCTAGACTTCCTTCTTTTCCCCAGACACCATCTGTGTCCCTCTGAACAAGAGCCGGAGTCTCGTTTTTTTTCTAGAATGTGGGCCAAGCAAAAGCATCCATCCAGGCAATATATTGATTGAACATCAACTCTGTGTCGGATATTGTGCTTGGACTGGGAACAGCTGTCGGGTCTGGAAGGCAGACTATAAAGAAATAACTGTGTGACCTGGCAAAAGTCATCTTGAGATTTTAATTTGTGTTTGTTTCAGTAGCTGTAGGGGTACAAGTGGTCTGGTTACTTGGATGTGTTGTTTAGTGGCAGTTACCTGGGCTTTAAGTGTACCCGTCACTCCCACGAGTGCACCCAGCAGGCGATTTTTTCATCCCTCTACCCTTCCCACTCTCCCCCTCCTGCATGTCCAATATCCATGATACCCTTCTCTATGCCTTTGCAAGCCCTTATCTTAGCTCCCATTTACATAAGAGAACGTGCGGTATTTGGTTTTTCCATTCCTGCATTGCTTCACTTAGGATAATGGCCTCCAATTCCATCCAAGTTGCTGCAGAAGACACTATTTTGTTTTTGGGGTTTTTTGTGGCTGAGCAGTATTTCATATATGTACACACACACACACACACGAGTTCATATATATGAAATGTGATCTATATATCAACTTATTTTACTTATATAGATATATAATTTTCCTTAACCACTCATCAGCTGATGGGCATTTAGGTTGATTCTGCATCTTTGCAATTGCGAAGTGTGCGGCAATAAACCCACGAGTGCAGGCATAGGCATCTTCTTTGTACCACGCCCTCCTTTCCTTTGGGTAGATGCCCAGTGGCGGGATTGCCGGACCGAATGGTAGGTCGACTTTTAGTTGAGAAATGTCCACATGTTTTTCATAGAACTTTACTCATTCACATTCCATCCCAAGGTTTTGAGATGGGGTTGAGCGATGAACACAGTGAGGGGAGCCCAGGCAGGAGGACCGTGGCAAGTGAGCTCACGGCGTGTGAGACAGGGGTTGCTTTCGGGGACGGCAAAGGGCTTGGAAGGGCTGGTGCCAGGGGCCAGGGGAGGAGGCCAGGGTGGAGGAGGTGGACCTGGCTGGGAGGGCCACAGCCTGGGAGGAGGGCCTGGGCTGGCTCTTAGAAAGTCCTTGCTGGTCCTGTTCACCTGGGGTTTGCACCCCTCTTTCTAGGTCACTCCTAGGGGACCCTAAAGTTCAGCATTCTCTGTCCAAACATCCCAAGGCCACTTACAGTAGGGATTTTCCTGAGAGGGGACCACTCGTTCACTATGCACCCCTGGGCCCAAAGAGTGGTTGAGTGCCCACGTGTGGACAGAGATCACACGCACAGGCTGCAATGTCCACTTACGTGGCATGAAGGCCTGAGCCCCTGAGTACTGAGGGGTCTTCTTAGGGCTGGGGCTCGGCTGGGACCATGTGATACTGGACACCCTTTACCTCTGGCCCTGGGGAGCTTGCTGGTCCCCGGCTCCGGGAGTCACGAGCCTGATCTGAGGAAGGCATCCCTTGAGCTTGATCTGAGCAAGCAGGCGCGGGCGGGTCTCAGCAAGGAAGTGAAAGGATCAGGTGTGAGTTTCCACGGTATCTGTGTGGCGTTTTGCAGACAGGTGGCAGACTGGAGGTGGCACCGTGTCGGCAGGGCTGGAGGGTGTGGGCTTTAGGGGCGTCTTGGGATCTGGTTCTGACTCCACCTATGACTTCAGTGGACTTGGGTGAGCTACTTATCCCTCCTGGGTCTCATTTCCCATGACAGGAAACAAAGCCGAGGCTGTTGCACAGAGTAAATCATCCAGAAACGCCTGCAAAGGGAGTTTGTTTTCTTGCCATTAATAAGGAAAAAGCCTTATTTCAGAGTAAAACCCAAAAGACAGCCCTGGGAACATATTCCAGCGTGGGCTTCCTCTCCTACGAAAAGGAAGTGGCCCGCTGGGAAATGAAACATTCTTGAGCCTCACCTTGGCCTGCTGGAGTGACACAGAGCAACACAGAGCTCGGATCAGACTCAAGCTCTTCTTTTGTGGCTCTTGGCTTCCTGGCCCAGGGTCACACACACCCCCAATGCCAGAGATAAAGGGTGGTTCACTATCATGTGTCTAAATATTTTAAAGCCCCCGTCCCAGCCCAGTCCCAGCCCAAAGGTCTCGAGACCCCTTTGCACTCAGGTGTCCACGCAAGTGGGCATCTCAGTCTGTGCATCTGACCTCTGTCCTCACACGGGTGCTCAGCCAACCCTCGGGCCCAGGGCGTGTTCTCCGCCGGAGGCCGTAGCCCTTCTTCCATACAAGGGTGTGTGTGCCCATGAGGCTCCCTCGAAGTTGCCAGGGCTGGTTTGTTTTCCGGTCTGGGGGGCTGCAGTATTCACTCTTGAACCGAGGCAGTGCAGCAGCTTTTGCAGATCTAAGACAGTCATCTCAGCCAGTGCCTGAGTCAAGACTTCCTAAGCTTATGATGGGAACAACTGTCATTGGATTTCCCCGAAGAATTGGTGAGAGGATATTTCTTCTCTAGTTAACTTTAAAAAGATAGAGAGGGGGGTGAAATGGCAGCCCATGCTGTGCTTGAAAAAGGAGGAAGAAGTCCCAGATGCTCTTGGTTCTCCTTCTCTGTTTCAGGGTAGTAAGTCCAGCCCCTTCAGGCTGCTCCTGGACATTTCTTAATGGGGCGGGGAGAATACCCTGGGAAGGTCCGCCTGGACACGGTCCCCCATCTCCCCATGGGCATCCCCTTGACTTTGCCTCCTTGGTGGCCACGTGGTGCTATGGGTAAAGGCAGACAACTCTTTCTAAATTGGGAAAATCAAAGCAGTTATTTAGCGCTTACTGTATGCAAACTTATTTTTTCTGATTCATTTCGTTCTCACGCCTGTCCTCAGCCGCTCCAGGCCTAGTCTCCTCATCTGTACAAAGGGCAGAGCACCATGTCCTCTGGTTTTTCTGTGAAAACTAAGAAAATCACAGAAATGCCAGCTTACACTGCCTAACACCCATGGGCACTCAATAAGTGCATTTATTTTCTGCACGTGAACCCACCTGTTCAGACCATTGTGCTTGGAAGGTTGGCATGGTCCTTCTGTGTTCCACATGGCCACACTGTCCTCAGTCGCACTGGCATGCCGTTGTTGAGAGTCGAGTGTGTCCAGGCTCCACCCAGGACACTCGGGGTAGTGACAGGAAAGATTTTGCTGAGCATTCTGAAATGCTCAGGGAATTCAAAAACTCATGCCGATTTTTAAAAAATTAGACTGGCCTTGACCTGCCAAGTTTTACTAAAGCAGCACATTCATGCCTAAGTGGGTCCAGACCCTAGGTGTCCTGCTTGTTATTTTCTGTCCCTGGGAAACATGGTCTTTTGGCTAATGCTCTAGGGTGACAACGGTCACAAGCAGGCCTTGAAGCCACTTGGAAAGTGGAAAGAGAGAGGAGACGTTTACTGTGTGTTGCCATCTCTCTTGCCTTGGTTCCACGTTGCACGTGGTCCTTGAAGTGCTCACCCTGGCTCCGCTTCCTGCTCAGCAGATAGCCTGGCTCCCTGGCCCAGGTGGTGTCTGTGTGCAGATCAGGAGGGGGTCTTCGTGTCCAAAGACGTTGTAAACCTCCTCACCTGAGGCACAACAGTGCCTTTCGCCACAAGGCCACCCCGCGTGCTTGACAACCTCATGATGTGCCAGCCCCTCTGTCCGACCACAGAAATGGTCTCATTGAGTCTAGGGACATCCCCAAGTCTTCCCCGACCCTCCTCCTTCTAACGATGTTCAGGGGCCCTGTGTTAGCTCCCTGGACATGTCACAGCAGCGGCTGCTCTGGGATCCTAAAACCCGGCCGCTCACCTCCTCAGGCTGGCCTTCCTTGCACTCCATACGAGGGCTCAGCCCAGGAGACACTTGCTGAGGGAATGAAGGGGCATGTGCATTTCGACAAGCATGCTCATGCAGCATGTGTGGTTTTGTCTTTCTAGCTATAACGCCGTAACCCCAAATCTGGGGGGGGCTTGCATGTAACGTGTTCCAAAGAAGTCATCTAGAGGTCCAGCAGGGAAAGACATGGGTTTATTAGAACTTACAGGAGGCACTGATGGCGGCCGGTCGGTGAAGAATCTGTGTCTTTGGACCACACAGCAAGCAGTCTTTTAATCAAACAAGCTAATTGTTCAAGTTACTACACGGTGTTTATAATCACATTGATCAAGCAATTCCATTGCTTTCAGTGTTTCCCGATCACCTGCTCCTCATGACTCATCCCTGGAAATAGGCACATCCGGCAGAGACCAGCCTTGGCCAGAGGCCACTCCCTGAGGGAGGGGGAAGAAGAAGCCAGGTACCGGGGGAAGAGAGTCTGTGTCCAGACAGTCACCTCACTCACACCAGCCCTCATGTCTCAGCCGTGTACTGCATTCTCCAGGCACACTCCTGTTCCTTCTAGAAGCCCCTTGCTCAGAGAGATCAATAGGATGTTAAGATTTTCCCGCAAGTGTGTCCACCTTGAAGTGCTTTGGAAGTGGAAAGGTAGGATTTGCAGATGACCCTCTGGCCTCACTCACAGATGACCCCGCCTCCCTCCCCTGAGGGAGGACTGTATGCCTCCCAGGAGCCTTAGCAGTGGGGAACAGTTCTTTCCCGCTTGGACTGCAGTTCCCAAGTCCTGATTTTGCCCACAAATATTTTTTTGTGCAAAACAAAGTTGCCACAGCATAAAACCCAACAAATACTTACACAATTCTTTCGCTTTTACTGTTTTTCTAGCAGGAAATGTAGAAGAACAAGGGGTGCATCAGAGCCACGACTGGCCTTTCTGTTGGGAATTAGACATCGAGTTTGTTTCCCAGGAGGCTGCCTGGGTGGGCGTAGGGGGCCAGGGCTCTCAGCTTCTCACCCGCTGGCCATCTTTATGTTCCTGAAAATGGCTGGCTAGCTGTGTTTTGTTTGGCTTTGCTGCGTTTTGGTAATTGTATGGCTTTAATTACACACACGTTTCAAGGTTTTTCATCCCACAACTTCTATTTCCTTAGGGCATGGTCTGTGTCTTAGTTTGTCTGGGCTGCTATAACAACACGCCACGGGCTGGGTGGCCTACACACGGAGACCCAGTTCTCACAGTCCTGGAGGTGGAAGTCCCAGGCCAAGGCACCAGCACACCTGGTGTCTCGTGAGGCCTCGGTTCCTGGCTCACAGTTGGCACCTTCTTTCTGTGTCCTCGTGTGGTGTTGGCCAGCCCTGGGCAGCCTCCTTCATAAAGGTGCACCCCCCTCACGACCTCATCACCTCCCAAAGTCCCTTCTTTCCAAGACTATCACCCTGGGGGTCAGGATCTCAACATGTGAATTTGAGGGGACTCAAGTCTTCGGACAACAGCATTCTGCTCCAGGCCCTCTTCACATTCCTCTCTTCCTGACGTGCAAGACACATTCGTTCCATCCAAATCGCCCCCAGAGTCTTAACTCTTTCTGGCAACAACGAAAGAGGCTCATCTGCATCAGATGTGGGTCACACTCAAGGTTCAATGCATCTGAGACAGATTTCCCTCTAGCTGCCAGCCTGTGACATCAAGTACTCCATGTACTTTCAAAGTGCAATAGGGGGACAGGCATCATGGAGACAGTCCCATCCCAATGGGGAGCAACAGGAAAGAAGAAGGGGCTGGCCAGCTCAAGGAAGTCCCAAACCTCAACGCTTCGGAATAATCTTCTTTGGCTGGATGGTCTGCCATCTAGGCCCCCTGGTGTGGCGGCCCTGCCCCAGGGCAGTTCTCTGCTGTGACCCACCTCCTTGTTAGCTCTGGGCCTGGGTGGCGCAGCCCTGGATCTCCTGGGCTGGAATCAGGCTCAGGTGGCCCTACTGGTCTGGGGTCTGGGGTGCGGCCCCACCTCCATGGATCCGCTGGGCGTTGCCCTGGGGGGACCCTGTGTGGTGGCCTCGCCCCCGTGGCAGTTCTCTGCCTGGACCCTGTGGCTTTCTGGGGCCACCTTTGAAGTCTAGGTGGAGGCAGCCATGCCTCACGGCTCCACTGGAAGCAATGTGCGTGGTCCTGGGGCTCCCCAGAGATGTGCTGGAGTAGGGGACAGGGTGCAGCGCCCACAGCGTGAGGTGGACCGAGGCAACAGCAGCCCTGCTCTGCCTCTCAGGCCTCTGCACTCCGGGCCTGTGATGGGAGGGGCAGCCTGGAGGGTCTGCTAGATGCTTCGAGGCTCCTCTGTTGCCTTGACGAGTCGTGGCTCACTTCCCTCGAGGTGGCCAGGCCACACTGATCTCCTTGTCAGTCACTTGGTTCACCCTTGACAGGCTCTCCTGATCCTGCCGGCTCCTGCTTGCCACACGGATAGGCTGGTATTTTCCAAAATGTTAGGGTCTCCTTCCCTTTTGAGAACAGTTCTGTCCTTAAGTTATTTCTCTCTTCTCACATGTTACTAAAAGTGCTTCAAAGAAGCCAAGCCACACTCTCAAAACTCTGTTCAGAAATTTCCTAATATTAAAATTGTATAACAAAATATCCACCAGGCACGGTGGCTCACGCCTATAATCCCAGCAGTTGGGGAGGTAGAAGTGGGAGGATTGCTTGAGCCCAGGAATTCGAGACCAGACTAGGCAACATAGCAAGACCTTGCTTCTACAAAAATAAAACAAGACAATAATAAATTATCTGGTGTGGTGGTGCAGTCCTGTAGTCCCGGCTACTTGAGAGGCTGAGATGGAAGGATGGCCTGAGCCTGGGAGGTCAAGGCCGCAGTGAGCTGTGATTGTGCCCCTGTACTCCAGCTTGGGCAACAGAGTGAGACCCAAACTAAAAAGCATTAAGATAAAATAAAACAGCCGAGCTCGGCGGCTCAGTCTGTAATCCTGAGCCTTTGAGAGGCTGAGGTGAGTGGATTGCCTGAGCCCACGGGTTCGAGACCCGCCCGGGCAACTTGCTGAGAATTAGTAAATTAGCCGGGCGTGGTAGCACATGCCTGTAATTCCAGCTACTCGGAAGGCTGAGGCGGAAGTATCGCCGGAGCCCAGCAGGTCGAGGCTGTGGTGGCCGGGAGTGGCCACTGCACTCCAGTCTGGGCGACAGAGTGAGACTCCAACTCAAAAAAAAAAAAAAAAACACACACATTTAATTTGATTGTTCACAAGTTCTACCCTTCCCAAAACCCTAGAACAAGAACACAATTCAGCCATGTTTTTTGCCACTTTGTATCAAAAACGACCTGTTCCTCACTCCATCTGAGACATCATCAGAAAGGTCTCTACTGTCTGTATTTCTAGCAACATTTGTTTTTGACCACTTCGATATTTCTAAGAAGACTGAGGTTTTCCTACAGCTCCCCTTCTCCTGAGCCCTACCTGCTCCATTCACAGCAAAGAAAGCTTTCCCCAGCATGCACCTCAAAACTCTCCCAGGCTCTACCCATTACCCAGTTCCAAGGCGAAGTCCATACCTTTCGATCTTCTTGACAGCAACTCCTTGGTGCCATTGTTCTGTCTTAGCCCATCCAAGCTGCTATTTAAGAATGGCACAGACGGGGAGGCTTGTGAATGCATTTCTCACAGTTCTGGAGGCTGGGAAGCCCAAGATGAAGGTCCTGGTAGCTCTGGTGTCTGACGGGGACCCCGTTCTCATAGACGGGGCTTTCTTATTGCACCCTCAGATGGCGGAAGGGCTGAGAGGTCTCTCTGGGGCTTCTTTCCTGAGGACACTCATGAGGGATCCACCTGCAAGCCCGCCCACCTCGCAGGACCCCGCCTCCTAATACCATTCTCTGGGGTTAGGATTTCAACATGCAAGCTGGAGGGAACATAAGCGTCCAGTCCACAGCAGCCTTTCCCGAGAAGCTCCACTAGCAGGAAGAACCCTCTCCAGAGTGACCCCCAATGCCCTGAGGGGCCGAGTGCCCTGAAGCCCAGACTGCAGCCCTCCCCGGCCCTGTCTGCCAAACGGTCCCTCCCCGGCCCCAGCTGCTCTGTCTTCCCTTCCGGTGGCCGCTGAGCCCGAAGCCCACAGCCGAAAGCCTGGAGTTCCGCTTTCCTCGCTGCCCCTGCACATGCCCGGATCTGGGGCTCCGGCCCTTGCTGCCCCTGGAGGCCACCCTGGCTTGTTGTGGCCTCAGCTCAGAGGACCGCCCTGGCACCCCACACTCAGGGCTGCCCTGCCACCCCACCCCATCACACAGTGATTCCCTCCAGAGAGACCCTCTGCCCCTTTAGTCCCACCAAGCCAAGGGGACACAGAATGGCTTCAGAGTCCAAGCTGCAGCACCGAGGGGCTGTGATAACCAAGCCCGGCTGGCAAGTAGACAGCTGACCAGCAGGGAGAGGCATCCCCAACGCCTTCTCACCGGCATTATCCTTTTGCAAGCACCTCCGGCCCAGATGCAGTTGGACTTGGGAGCCTGCTCCTCCTCCTCCCTCCGCCTCTCTCTCCCCTCTGCCCGTCTCCTCCTCCTTTCCCGTTGCTTCCACTTCTTCTTAATTCTCCCAGCATGCCTGAAGGCCAGGCTGTCAAAGGGAGAGGGCACTTTCTTTAACTCTCAAGAGTAACTCTGATCTGATTCCCACAGGCTTGGGCTTTGGTACAGTGAAGGAATTTAGAAAATTCTCTTCATTTGATACAAACCTGAGATTTGATGTCACTAGACTTGATGACAAACCCTGCTAGGAAGCCCTGTCTCCACACTCCATACGCTCAAACCCATGCAAATGGTGTGTGGTATGGAGGGAGGGTCGTGCACATAGGAGTAAGAATGGAAAATGTGTCTTAATGGATTTCCAAAACCCTACTTCAGTCGTGCCCTCTAGACCGTGGGCTCCCTGAACTCAGGGCCTCTGTCCACAGGCACCTGGGCTCAAGGAGGCAAATGGCAGGTGACTGCTCTGAGCCTGAGCCTTCCCACACGGGATAGTGGACTTAGAGGAGAAGGGCTCACATGAGGAGTCCAGTTATGCTGTTGCCACATCTGCCATGCCTGCCACAACCAGCTGTCAAAGGAGTGAATGCGTGTCAATTCCCAGCACAGCCATTTCATTCTGAAATATTTGCAGTTCTCATCATGCTGTGACTAATACAAGGAGAGCTAACTGGAAGTCTCGGTTCCTTGGAAGATGACCAATAGTCAATGACTGCTGATCCATGGTGATAGAGGAACGCCAGCGAGACAAACAGTTAACATTTGACTCATTGTGTCATAGAATACAGGCCAAATTCATACACTTCAGAGGACATGTTTGGTTGATAGGAATGGGACATTTGCTGATCTGGAGTCCCGCCTCTGCTCAGGACCACCCATTATAGTGCCGAGGGCCCACACCTTCCCAGGTACTCGTGGGCATTTGAGGTTTGAAGATTTCCCACTTTGGTGGGGGGATTGGATTGGCTACTGTCTCTCTCTTGGTTTCATATCATCTGGGCAAATAGAAGAAGCTGGAGATAAGGAGAAGTGAGAGCAGGCTGGCAACCTTCTGCCTGAACTAGGAAATAGACTGGAGAATCCCTTCCTCCCCTGAGAGACAGCAGCAGGCTGGGCGGCACAGGCAGGGCAATCCCAACCAGCGCCTGCAGAAGCACTCTTTGTCCCATGGGCTGGAGAAAGCCCTTTACTTCTTAGAGACATCGGGCAGCACCAGCAGGGAGTTCTGCCCCAAAAGCAGCCCAGTCCGGGTAGCACACATCGTTCCTGCGATCACAAGAGCCCTTCCCCAAAACAGAGACACCAGAGGGGCAAGCAGCTCCCTGTCGGCCATCCCACCACAATGTGCACCCACGTGGGGTTGCAACCACAGCACACAAAGGGATGCCAGACTGTATGCCAACCCTGAACATGGCAACTGCCTTCTAAAATGGAGTGTTTCACAAGATGCTAGGTCTCCAGATGCAACAGGCAAAATACCCATAATTCAGTAGAAAGTCACTGATCGCACCAAGAAAGCAACAACTCAGAAGAGACATAGTCAGCTGACACCATGTTGTGCTGAAGGAAACTTGCAGAAGGAGGAGGGTTTCTGCCACGTCCACTCTGGGCTAGGGGTAGGGTCAGCTGTGTGGGGATGTCAGATGGAGCCTGCCCAAGCCACAGGCCCCAGAACACAAGGCCCCGTGACCTGGCAGCTGTGGCCTGGCCTGAATCTACCCACATCCTCCTCCTTGTGAAAACGAAGGTCCTGGCTGGTCCGTCTGCATGCAGTGTGCCCTTACCATGAAATATTACTGAGCAGTGAGAAGGAATAAAGCATCGAAACATGCCACAACCTGGATGAATCTCACGGGAATTATACTGAGTGAAAAGAGCCAATCCCGAGGTTGCATGCTGTGTGACTCCACTTGTACTACCTTCTTGAAATGGCAGGATTTCAGAGATGGGGCAGATTGACAGTTGCCAGTGTCGGAATGGGTGTGAGGAGGAAGGTGGGTATGGCTGCAAAGGGGCCACCACGCAGGATTCTTGTGGTTATGGAGCCATGTGGAATGTGGACTGCCATGTTGGATGTATGAGCCTGTGTAGGTTAAAATGGCACAGAACTAGACACATACAGAGAGACACATGACATGATCCTGGGGAAATCTGGGAATTGTATCTGCATCAATTTCCTCCTGAGATATCGTACGATAGTTTTACAAGATGTTATCATGGGGGAGACGGAGTCAAGGGTACACAGGATCTTTCTGAAGTACAAGGGAGACCTCAAAACTGGAATTACCCTTTTGGAGGTCAGACCCCCTGTAGTACAGTCTTCCCCTGCTGGGTGAGTGCTCTAGGAGCCCGTCGGCATCCGTGGACCAGCTTGCATTGTTGTGAGAGGCTGTGTTCGGCTTCTGTGAATTTCTTTTGGAGATTCTTTCAGTGCGTTTGCCCATTTTATGATGGGTGATTTAGGAGTGCACTTGCCTACACTGCGCTGAGTGTTCAGCAGTTTTTAACCAAAATGACACAGTTTCCATTTCCCACCTTCCTTATTTGCCCGTCTCACCCCAAGAGACTTTTGTGTTTGTTTGTTAGTTTCGCTGGATGAAAAGTCCTTAAAGGGAAACATTTTGCTGATATGGAAGAGGAGAAACAAAAAATAGCAGAAGCACTAAAAGTCATCAAAAGTGATGAACTTGAAAACTCATTTAAGCAGTGGAAAAAGTGTCTTGATAGGTGTATCATATCAAACAGAGAGTACTTCAAAGATGACTGAAGTTTAAACATGTAAGAATAAATACCCAATTTTTTATAAACAAATTCAGGCTTTTCCTGGGTTTCCTCCCTCATGTTACAAGTACCTAGTAACCTATGATGATCACAAAAATAAAAATTTTAAGAAACCCAATGACTTCACGACACCTTAAATCAGGTCTAACTCTTTAACACTCATTTTGCAAACATTTGCTGAGACATATTCCTGAGTAGGAAAAAAAATTGCTATGAACTTGGAACATGGAGCTGCATGGCATGATAAACTAAGTAAACAGATTATTATAAAATCAGCCTCGATTCGATGATGAACGTCCACAGAGAGAACTCTGGGAGGACAGGAAGGGACATGAGCCCTCCTGAGGGCCTGCCTGGGTGGGAGGTGCTCTGTATTAGTCATCTGCTGGTGTCCCAACATGTCAGCAAAGTGCCCCAACATGTCACCGTTTAAACAGCAAGCCCTCATGCTGTCGGTTTCTGTGGGTCAGAAATGCAGGCACATCTTCGCCGAGTCTTGTCCTTCAGGGTCTTCCTTCGGCTGCAGTCGAGGTGCCAGCTGGGCCTCTGTCGTCTTGGTGCTCGACGGGAAGGGTCCGCTTTGGAGGGCATGTGGCCGTCCTTTCCCGAAGACCCTCATGCCTTGCCACGTGGGTCTCCCCAGCATGTCAGCTTGCTCTTGATCAAACCAGCCACTCTGGAGCCTGACTCCCAGGGGCAGAATGCTGGGGGCTTCCTAGAGTCTGCCTCCAGGCCTTCGGAAGCAGAATTGTGAGGGACGTGGGGTGGGGGGTAAACAATGGCAACCCAGACCACGGGAACGCCATGTAGCGAGACCCTGTCAAAGCTTGCGTGCTAGGCCCGAGAGGTGAGGGGAGACCAAGGGATACGAAATGGGCCTGGTGAGTCGGCCAATGAGCAGGCCAGGGAGCCAGGATGCCCCAGTGGAGGCTGGGGAGGCCAACCAGGATAAAAGCCATGGTCGTGGCGGGGGCCTCTTACACTCTGATTCCAAGACCTTTTCTAACGACCCACCTGACATGCCAGGCCAGGCCCTGTGGCGGTAAGAACAAGCAGATTTCTGAAAATGGAGAGCCCAGCTACAAAGACACGGGGAGGAAAGAGTCGCCAGCAAACCTGCCAGGCCAGCGGTGTGCTGTGCTGGGGCCCATGAGGGACCCCCAAGGCCAGAGTGTGCCAGGGTCGGTGAAGGGCAGAGGTGAGCTGGGGCTGCCTGGAGGAGCTGGGTGAAGGGACGCTGCTCTGGCTGGCTGCTTCCATTCCCAGCCTGCGCCAGGCAGGATCCTTCCCTTGATGACTTGGATGGCCCTCCCACTGCGTGTGTCCTGTGCGCCCAGCTACTGGCTGCCACCCAGCCTGGGCTGTGGCCACCAGCACCTCCCCACCCCTGGCCGGCCCAGCTTGGCCTGTGTCGCGCACTCCTTCCTGGGCTCAGCGAGCTGTGCGAGGCCCCCGCGGCCGCAGGGTCTGAGCCTCCTCTGAGCAGCACAGGCCCTCACTCATCCTCGGCCTCGGAGTTCTCGGGGCCGGGCCACGCGCCCCCCGTGCCAGGACCTGACGCAGGGCGCAGGAGGGCTTGGTCCTCTTTGGCCATCTGCAACTGTGGCGCGTGTCAGGTGCAAGAGAAAGCGTTTTAGCTGGATGTGAAAGAGTCAAGAGAAGGAAAAGGAATTGCAGGAAGACAGAAAAAGCAGCAAGCTGGAAGAAAGGAGGGCGGGAGGCAGGGGGAAAACCCACCCTACGTGTCGGCGTCTCCCGCCCAGGAAGTGGTCTCCGGGCCCCAGCGGGTGTCCTGCGGCTCTCCACACTCTCTGTTGGTTGCGTTAAAATGGAAGGGCGGTGTGGAGCCCGACATCAGACACTCCTTGTTTCAGTCGTGAAGAATCTCACAGCCGGTGTGTCTTGGTGTGTCTTGGAGCCGCTTTCGTGTTGGAAACCAAGGCTAATTCACTGGATGGAAACACTCACGTCTCAGGCACTGGACTGCAGGGCGCCAGCTGCCACATGCTACAGAGAGGAGGGGCTGGGTTTGAGAGGACTCTAAGCCAGCCAAACAGAGCCAGAGATTCTGCTTTCTCCTACTGCTTATTAGGACCAGCTACGTAAGGCAAGACGAGAGAGTGGCCTCCGTTCAGAATCACTGAGGATCCAAAGATGGCGGCTGCAGTGCGTTTCACCAAGCGTGGCACTCTCTGAGCTCAGGCTCGTGCCTGCCCGGGTTGCTTGCCCACGAAGCCACCCTATTCGTTCTGTGCTCTTGGTGCCATTTTTTCTCATATAAGCAATGTGGTGCCTGTTGAATTGGGGAGGGGGTGACGCCTGTAGTCCCAGCTACTCGGGAGGCTGAGGCAAGAGGATCGCCTGAGCCCAGGAGGTCCAGGCTGTGGTGAGCCTTGGTTGTGCCAACGCACTCCAGCCTGGGCCATCGTGGGAGACCTCAACCCGAAAGAAAGAGAGAAAGAAGGAGGGTATGGAGAGAGAGCAAGGAAGGAAGAGATTTGCTGTCTTTACTGACTTACTTCAGGCCCAGGAAGTGGCCATCACCCTCGGCCATTGCAGCCGGGGAGAAACGGTGCCCCCAGCCCTGGAAGTGCCGGATGCCGGTGGGAGAGCGTGGGGGACACCTCGCGCCTCCACCTCAAGCCCCCAGCCTCTGCCTCCGTCCTGCACAGCACCTGCAGGCTCACTTTCCTGCACCGCAGAGCTCAAAGGAATCCTGACAGTCCCCTGGAGGGTCGGTCCTGCAGACCCTTGGGCAGCTCCCCTGTGGGCCACGTCCTGAGGAAGTTGCCATCGGTCGGTCCTTGGGAGCTCTCTGTGCACGGGAGTCGCTGTGCTGCTTCTAGCCAATTGCCGCTGGGCTCCGAGCAGGTGGGCTGACCAGGGCTGCACCCGGAGATGGTGGGCTCGGCGGCCCCTCCTTTCCTTATGTTCCTTCAGTTCTGTAGGTGGAGGAGGGGAAACACACCCCAAAGGGAAGGCGGGCCCTGGCATTTGTGCTCGTCCTTGGCACAGTGACAGCATGGCAGGATCACAGCAAATACCAGGTGTCTGTCGCCTGAGGCACTCCCAGGGGCTGGCATGGGTGTGTGGCCAAGGCACAGCAGGAGTTTGCTGGAAAATAGTGCTCACAATGCTTTTCTTCCATCTTAAGTTTACCTGGGTGGAAAAAAAAGAATAGCTAATATATTTTATTAGAGTAACAGACAACATGCACCCAGTTATGCATATATCTCATAAAAAAGGCAACAGTGACAGGCACAGCACATCCAACATGCACGTAGTTATGAACACATATCCTACAACATGCAACAGTGACAGACACATCCTACACAACATGCAGCCTGTGATGAACAAATCTTATACAAGGTGCCACAGTAACAAAAACATCTTGTGCAACGTGCACCCAGTGATGAACACATTGCATACGACCTATGACAGTGACAGACACACATCACCCATCACGTATGAACAAATTGCATGTAACGCTCAACATGAAAGACACATCTCAGTCAACATGCACCTATTTATGAACAAATCTTGTACAATGTGCAACAGCAACAGACAAATCACATACGACATAAAAACAAGTTATTAAAGTCATGAAAGAAGAGGTCACCTAGGGTCCAAGAAATAAAATCATACTTGAAAACTACGGCAATTTGAAACTGTAACCATGGTTCAGGAATGGACAGATGGATGAAGAAAACAGAACATAAATTTCAGGAATAGATCCAAGTATACATAAGAATTTAATGTTAAGAGAAAGGAAGCATTTTTTTAAAATACTTTTTTTTTTTTAAAGAGGGTATTTGGAAAAATTTGTGAATCATCTGGTGAAAAGATGTTAAACACCTTATACCATATAAATAAACAAATTGCAAATGGATGTAAGACTTAATTTTTTTTTTTTTTTGAGTTGGGGTCTCACTCTGTCGCCCAGACTGGAGTGCGGTGGCCGGCGATCCTTCCGCCTCAGCCTTC
Organism: Carlito syrichta; assembly: GCF_000164805.1. NCBI lineage: Eukaryota > Metazoa > Chordata > Mammalia > Primates > Tarsiidae > Carlito > Carlito syrichta. The sequence continues at coordinate 294,989 of NW_007245951.1, forward strand.
CAAGTAGCTGGAACTACAGGTGTGCGCTACCACACCTGGCTAATTTTTTCTGATTTATTGTAGAGATGAGGTCTCGCCAAGTTGCCCAGGCGGGTCTCGAACCCGCAGGCTCAGGCAATCCACTCACCTCAGCCTCCCAAAGGCGCGGGATGACAGGCTGAGCCACCAAGCCCGGCCACTTAATTATTTTTAACATAAAAGTAATGAAAGAAAACATAGATGAGCCTGTAGATGGATCTCAAGGTGAAAAAGACCCTCTAAACAGAGCCTCAAAAACAGAGACCCTGAAATGAAAGAAGAACAGCTCTGACCATTCTCCTCTCACCCAAAACATAACAAATGGAAGAGACAATGCGCAGACTAAACACCACTAACAACCTAGAGAGGCAGACAATGAAACAGAACCACACTTTTCACCTGTGTGATGGAGCATTCACACCCTAAATCCAAATGCCTAACACCCAGAACTGTCAGGATTGGGCAAAGAACATGCAAGCATGGTTCCCATGTGAAAATGCACGTTACAGTAAGGAGTTATCACCTTCCACTTAGTCATCTGGCCAAGATATTTTATGATAGTTCTAGCCAGGCAAGCATCCCTTGATAGTGGAATGGGTAAACAGGGGGAGGAACGATTTAAAGTCCTAAAACAAGAGATTGCCTGAAAAGCTTTTGGTGCATTTGTAGTAACAGACTCCCCAAAGGGTGTTAAACACATTGTTGGAAGAGTGTGTCTGCTGACATTGACAGTGTGTAAGATACCAGGTTACTTGAACAACCAGGTCATGAAACCGTACGATCCCTGTTCTTTACACAGAATGTGTGTCTGTGCACAAATACATGTCTATATGTAGAGTCAAAATTATTAGAATGACCGATGTGAAAGTGTTTAAAGTGAATATTCCTGAAAGGGGATGATAAACACTTTGAATTTTTAAAATTTGTATTTACTATAAATATAATTTGTATCTGGGGAGGCAGTAAATACACCCAGTGCCCCTCGCACACCCGGTAAGTGTTTGCTACCTGTATTTACTATAAAAATAATTTTGGGGTATGAAAAGGAGAGAAAAATTTAGTATTTCAAAGGAAAAGAAAATAGAGTCGACACTGCATTTCCAGCTGGAAAAAGTGCCAAGCTACCCCTAGCACCTCTGGCACACCTGGTACCCCAGGCACACCTGGTAGACCTGCAGCAAGGGAGTTTGTGGAATGACCCACTCCGAGGGTGAGTTGTGGGCCTACATACAACCCCCTGGAATTAGACACAGCGTGGACTTACCCAGACAGGACCCAAGCTGAAATGCTACCTTGCGGACTCCATTTAACTCTGGGCCCCAGGGGAACCACAACCTGAGAGCCCTGGATCTGGAGCCCGTCCACCCTCCCCTTGTCCGATCCAGCAGCTGTCTGCACTGTTTCAGGCCAGTGACCATGGCTCCCGATCGGAGACCAGCACTGCGGGGAAATTCCGCAACCAGACCACACTCCACAAGGACGAACTTTCGTGTCTGCCTCCACCCGACCCAGAGACTGACCGTGGGGACCCACCGGGAAGGCCGGATGTCTGCTGGGATATGCAGAGCTCATTCCAGTGGGCAAAGGCAGGAAGGCAGAAACGAACTGGAGGTTGGTGAAGCACTTGTGAGTGCCGGGGAGGCACAAGCAGCTCTGGCACTAGGCCCCCATGGAGCACGGAGCCCCCAGCCCGCT